>NW_022141787.1:0-55651 GCF_007565055.1 Rhinopithecus roxellana | reverse complement strand
GCTATGTGTCAATATAGACCTAATAATTATATAATAGATATAGGTATAAAATATAGACATAATAGATATAGTTATAAAAATAGACATAATGATAATAGATATAGGTATGAAATACAGACATAATAGATATAGTAGGTATAGGTATAAAATACAGACATAATAGATATAATAGATATATGTATAAGATATAGGCATAATCGATATAATAGATATAGGTATAAAATATAGACATAATAGATATAATAGATATATGTATAAGATATAGACATAATCGATATAATAGATATAGGAATAAAATATTGACAAATAGATATAATAGATACAGGACTAAAATATAGACATAATAGATACAGGTATAAAATAAAGACATAATAGATATAATAGATATAGGTATAAAATATAGACATAATAGATATAGGTATAAAATATAGACATAAAGATGTAATAGATATACGTATAAATATACACAGAATAGATATGACATAGGTGTAAAATATAGACATAATAGATATAGATATAAAATATAGACATAATATATAATGGATACAGATGTAAAATATAGACATAATATATTGTAAAATATAGACATAATAGATATAATAGATATAGGTGTAAAATATAGACATAATATATAGTTATGAAATATAGACATAATAGTTATAATAGATATAAATATAAAATATATATTAAATAAATACAGGTATATTTAAACAAAATAGATATAATAGATATAGGTATAAAATATAGATATAGTATATATAGGTATAAAATATAGTTATAATAGATGTAGTTATAATATATAGATATAATAGATAAATTGATATGGATATGAAATATAGACATAATAGATATAATAGATATAGGTATAAAATATAGACATAATAGATATAAGTATAAAATATTGACATAATAGATATAATAGATGTAGGTATAAAATATAGACATAATAGATATAATAGATGTAGGTATAAATATAGACATAATAGATATAGGTATAAATACAGTCATAATAGATATAATAGATATAGTTATGAAATACAGACATAATAGATACTATAGATATAGGTATAACATATAGACAAAATAGATGTAATAGACATAGACATAAAATATAGACATAATAGCTATAGTAGATATAGGTATAAAATATAGACATAAAAGATATAATAGATAGGGGTATAAAATATAGATATAATAGATATAGGTATAAAATATCGATATAATGGGTATAATAGATAAATGTATAAAATATAGATATAATCGATATAGTTATAAACTATGATATAATAAATATAATAGATATAGGCATGAAATATAGATATAAGACATATAATTATAAAATGTAAACATAATAGATATGAGATATAGGTGTAAAATATAGACGTAATAGATATAGGTATAAAATGTAGACATAATAGATATAATAGATACAGTTATAAAATATAGACATTGTAGATATAGGTAAAAAATATAGACATCATATATAATAGATCCAGTTATAAAATATTGACATAATAGATATAATAGATATAGGTATAAAATATACACATAATAGATAGATATAGGTATCAAATATAGACATAATAGATACAATAGATAAAGGTATACAATACAGATAATAGATATAATGGATATCGGTTTCAAATATTGACATAATAGATATAATAGATATAGGTATAAAATTTAGACATAATAGCTATAACAGATACAGTTATAAAATATAGACATAATAGTTATAATAGATATAGGTAAAAATATAGACATAATAGATACAGGTACAATATTTAGACATAATAGATATAATAGATATAGGTATGAAATATAGACATAATAGATATTATAGATATGGGTATAAAACATAGACATAATAGATGTAATAGATATAGCTATAAAATATAGACATAATAGTATATTGGGTATAAAATATAGACCATAATAATATAATATATATAGTTTTAAAATATAGACGTAATAGGTATTATCCATATAGGCATAAAATAGAACATAATAAGATATAATAGATATGGTCTAAATATAGACATATATAGATATAATAGATATAGGTTAAAATACAGACATAATAGATATAATAGATATAGGTATAAATATAGACATAATAGATTGATATATACAGGTATAAATATAGACATAATAGATTATGATAGATATAGGTATAAAATATAGACAAAATAGATTATAATACATATAGGTATAAAACATAGACATTATAGATATAGTTGATACAGGTATAAAATATAGATATAATAGATATAGGTATAAATTATAGATATTTCGATATAATAGCTGTACGTATAAAAATAGATATAATAGATAGTGGTAAAAACTATAGACAATAGATATAATAGATATAGGTATAAATATAGATATAATAGATATAATTATAATATGTAAATATAATAGATATAATAGATAAAGGTATGAAATATAGATATAATAGATTATAGGGTATAAAATATAGTTATCATAGAGCTTAGCTATAACCCTCCTAGCCATAATAGATATGCTAGATATAGTTATCCACTATAGCCATACTAGCTATAAATAGATATACTAAGCTCTAGGTCTACAACTGAGACAATAGCTTTGTCATAGATACAGGTATTAAAATAGCGATATAATTGATCTAGGTATCAAAATATAGCTCTAATAGATATCCTAGATATAGGTTATAATATAGACATAATAGATATAGGTTATAAAATAGAGACATAGTGAAGATATAAGATACAGGTATAAAGTATACACCATAATGGATAAATAGATATAGGTGTAAAAATAAAGACATAATAGATATAATACATATAGGTATAAAATGTAGACATATAGATAGAATAGACAGATGGTATAAAATATAGACATAATAGATATAGCCTATGAAAATATATACTGTAATAGTTATAAGAGATATAGTTATAAAACATCGACATAATAGTTATAATAGATATAGGTACAAAATATAGACATAATAGTTATAATATATAAGTATAAAATAGAGACTTAATAGATATAATAGATATAGGTATAAAATGTAGACATAATCGATATAATAGATATAGGTTTTAAATTTAGACATAATAGGTATAATAGATATACGTATAAACCATAGACATAAGAGATATACATATAGATATAAAATATAGACATAATTGATATAATAAATATATTTATAAATATAGACATAATTGATATAATAGATATAGGTATGAAATATAGACATAATAGATATAATCGATATAGGTATAAGTTATAGACATAATATATACAATAGATATACGTATAAAAAATAGACATTATAGATATAATAGATATAGGTATAAAATATAGATAAAATATATATACGTGTAAAATATAGATTTAATAGATATAATAGATACAGCTATAAAATCTAGATATAATAAATAAAGGAAAAAATATACATATAAGGGTTATAATATATAGGTATAAAAAATCGATATAATAGATAGTTATAAAATATAAATATAACAGATACAATAGATATAGGTATAAAATACAGATAAAATAGTTATAGGTATAAAATATAGACATAATAGATATAATTATATAGGTATAAAATGTAGACATAATAGATAATAGACATAGGTATCAAATATGGACATCATAGATATAATAGAATTAGGTATACAATACAGACATAATAGATATAATAGATATAGGTATAAAATATAGACATAATAGATATAATAGATATCGCTATAAAATATAGACATAATAGATATAATATCTATTATAAAATACAGATATAATAGATATAGCTACGAAATATAGATATAATAGATATATTAGATATAGGTATAAAATATACATATGATAGATATAGGTATAAAATATAGATATAATAGTTATAATAGATACAGTTATAAAATATAGATATAAAAGATATAGTTATAAAATATAAATATAAAAGATATAATAGATAGTGGTATAAAATATAGATATAATAGATATAGGTAGAAAATATAGACATAATAGATATAATAGATATAAGTATAAAATATAGTAATAAAAGATATAATACATACAGGTATGAAATATAGACATAAAAGATATAACAGATATAAGTATAAAATAGACATAATAAATATAGGTATAAAATATAGACATAAGAGATATAATAGTTATAGGTATAAAAAATAGACATAATAGATATAATAGATACAGGTATAAAATATAGACATTATTGATATCGGTATAAAATATTGACATCATAGATATAATAGATACAGTTATATAATATAGACATAATAGATATATTAGATATAGGTATAAATATAGACATAATAGATAATAGATATAGGTATAAAATATTGACATAATAATTATAATAGATATAGGTATAAAATATAGACATCATAGATATAGGTCTAACATATAGACATAATAGATATAATAGATACAGGTATTAAATATAGACATAACAGATATATGTATAAAATATAGACATAATAGATATAAGAGTAAAATACAGACATCATAGATATAATAGATAAAGTTATCAAATATAGATATAATAGATATAGGTATAAAATATAGATATAATAGATATAATAGATAAAGGTATAAAATATAGATATAGATATAGGTATAAAATATGGATATAATAGATATAATAGATATACATATAAAACATAGATATGTTTGATATAGTCATAAAATATAGATATAATAGATATAATAGATAAAGGAATAAAACATAGATATAATGGATATAATTATAAATATAAATCTAATAGATATAATAGTTATAGGTATTAAATATAGATGTAAGAAATATAGGTACAAAATATAGTTATAAAAGATATAGTTATAAAAATAGATAGATATAATAGAGTTATAAAATAATAATAATAGATATAAAGATATAGTTATAAAATATAGACATAATAGATATAATAGATATAGTTATACAATATTGACATAATAGACATAATAGATATAGGTACATAATATATACATAATAGATATAATAGACATAGGTAAAAAATATAGATATAGTGGTATAATAGATATAGGCATAAAATATAGACATAATAGATATAATAGATATAGGTATAAAATATAGACATAATAGATAAAATAGATATACGTATAAAATATAGACATGATAGATACAATAGATATAGACATAATAGATATAATAGATATTGGTATAAAATACAGACATAGTAGATATAACAGATATAGGTATAAAATATAGACATAATAGATATAATAGATGTAGGTATAAAATATAGACATCATAGATATAATATATATATATATAAATTATAGACATTATAGGTATAATAGACATAGGTATAAAATACAGACATCATAGATATAATAGATATAGGTACAAAATATAGACATAATAAATATAATAGATATAGGTATAAAATATAGGCATAATAGATATAATAGAGGTATAAAATATAGACATAATAGATATAATTGATAGAGTTATAAAATATAGACATAATAGATATAATAGATGAAGGTATAAAATATAGACATAATTGATATAATAGATGTAGGTATGAAATAGAGTCATAATAGATATAATAGATATAGGTATAAAATAGACACATAACAGATATAATAAATATACGTATAAAATAAAGACAAAAGATATAATAAATATAGATATAACATATAGACAAAATAGACATAGGTACACAATACAGACATTATATATATAATAGTTTTAGGTAAAATATAAATAATAGATATAATTGATACAGGTATAAAATATAGACATAATAGACATAATAGATATAGGTATAAAATATAGACATAAAAGATATAATAGATACAGGTAAAATGTAGACATAAGAGATATAATAGATATAGGTATAAAACATAGACATAATAGATATAATATATATGGGTATAAAAATAGTACATATACATTTGATATATAAGGTATAAATCTTGATATAATAGAAATAAATTAAAAAAAATTAAATAAATAGATATTAATTGAGAAGGTAGAAAAACATAGATATAATGTATAAACGGTATAAAATATGGTTATAAAAGATATAAATATAAAAATAGATATAATAGACATAGGTATAAAATATAGACATAATACATATAGGTATAACATAGAGACATAATAAATATAGGTAGATTTGATATATATAGGTATAAAATATAGACATTATAGATATGATAGATATACGTATAAATATAGAGAGATAATATAAATAGATATAGGTATCAAATATAGACATAATATGACAAGGGTATAAATCGTAGACAATAGATATATAGATACAGGTATAAAATATAGATATAATAGTATAGGTATAAAATATAGATATAATAGATATAATAGATAGACATAATAGACATAATAGATATAGGTGTAAAATATAAATATAATAGATATAGTGCACATGGGTATCAAAATACATATAATAGATATATGTATAAATATATATATAGTGTATATATTGATATAGGTATAAAATATAGACATAATAGATATAGGTATAAAATATAGACATAATAGATATAATAGACTAAGATATAAAATACAGACATAATAGATAAAATAGATATTGGTATAAAATATACATAATAGTTATAGGAATAAATTACAGACATTATAGATTTAATAGATATAGGTTAATATATAGACATAAGAGGTAATAGATATAGGTATAAATATAGACATAATAGATATAATAGATATAGGTATAAAATATAGACATTATAGTTATAATAGTTATTGCTAAAATATATGCAAGATATAATAGATATAGGTATAAAATATAAACGTAATGGATAATAGATATAGGTCAAAATATAGACAAAATAGATATAATAGATATAGGTATAAATATACACATAATCGATATAATAGATACAGATATAAAATATAGATATATATATAAGTATAAAATATAGATAATAGATATACGTATAAAAAAGATATATAGATACAGGTATAAAATATAGACATAGATATAATAGATACAGGTATAAATATAGATATAATAGATATAATTTAAAAAATATAAACATAATAGATATATATGATAGGTAGAAAAACTAGATGTATTGTATATAGCTATAAAATATGGTTATAATAGATAGAGGTATAAATATATATATAATAGATATAATAGATACAGGTATAAATTGTAGACCTAATAGCTATAACAAATATAGATGTAAAATAGACATAATAGTTATAATAGATATAGGTATAAAATAGACATAATAGATATAGGTAGAATATTTAGACATAATAGATATAATACATATATGTATAAGATATAGACATAATAGATATAAGATATGTATAAGATATAGACATAGATATAATAGAATAGATATGAAATACAGACATAATAGATATAATAGGTAAAGGTATGAAATATAGACATAATAGATATACTAGATATATTTATAAGATATACATAATAGATACAAAAGATATAGGTATAAAATATGACATAATAGATATCGGTATAAAATATAGACATAATAGATATAGGTATAAAATATACACAAAGATATAATAGATATAGTTATAAAATATAAACATAGATATAATAGAAATGGGTATAAATATAGATGTAATAGATATAATAGATAGGCGTAAAAATAGACATAGTAGATATAATAGATACAGGAATAAAATAGACATAATAAATATAAAGATATAGGTATAAAAAATATAGAAATAATAGAATAGATAAAGGTATAAAATATAGGCATTATAGATATAGGTATAAAATATAGACATAATAGATATAATAGAAATAGGTATACAATACATAATATAGTAGATACAGGTATAAAATATAAACATAATAGATATAATAGAGATGGGTATAAAATATAGACGTAATAGATATAATAGATATAGGAGTAAAATATAGACATAGTAGATATAATAGATATAGGTATACAATATAGACATAATGCATATCATAGATATAGGTATAAAATATAGACAAAATGCTTATCATAGATATATGTATAAAATAGACATAATGCATATCATAGATATAGGTATAAAATATAGACATAATAGATATAATAGATATAGGTAGAAAATATAGACATAATAGATATAATGGATATAGAATAAAATACAGACATTATAGATATATGTATAAATTATAGACATAATAGATATAATAGAAAGAGGTATAAAATACAGACATAATAGATACAATAGATATAGTCACCAAATATAGACATAATAACTATAATTGATATAGGTATAAAATTTAGACATAATAGATACAGGTATAAATATAGACATATTGGTTATAATAGATATACGTTTGGAAAAATAGACATAAGACATATGATCAATATAGGTATAGAATATAGACATAATAGATATCGGTATAAAATATAGACATAGTAGATATAGGTATAAAATATAGACATAGATATAATAGATATAGGTATAAATATAACATAATAGATATAATAGAGATGAGTATAAAATATAGACGTAATAGATATAATAGATATAAGTGTAAAATATAGACATAGTCGATATAATAGATATAGGTATAAAATATAGACATAATAAGATATAGTTATAGGTATAAAATACAGACATAATAGATATAATAGATATAGGTATAAAATATAGACATTATAGATATAGGGATAAAATATAAACATAAAGATATAATAGATATAGGGATCAAATATAGACATAATAATTATAATAAATATAGGTATAAAATATAAACTTAATAGATATAATAGAGATGGGTATAAAATATAGACCTAATAGATATAATAGATATACGTGTAAAATATAGACATAGTAGATATAATAGATATAGGTATAAAATATAGACATAATAGATATAATAGTTATAGGTATAAAATATAGACATAATAGCCTTCATAGATATAGGTATAAAACAATGATAGAGTAAATATAATAGATATAGGTATAAAATACATACATAGTAGATATAATAGATATTGGCATAAAGTATAGACATAATAGATATAATAGATATATGTAAAATATAGACATAATAGATATGAGACATAGGTATAAATATGGACATAATTGATATAATAGATATAGGTGTAAAATATAGACATAATAGATATAATACATATAGGTATAAAATATGCACATAATAGATATAATAGATATATGTATAAGATATAGACATAATAGATATAATAGAGATAGGTATAAAATATAGACGTAATAAGTATAATAGATATAGGTGTAAAATATAGACATAGTAGATATAATAGATATAGGTATAAAATATAGACAAAATGGATATAGGTATAAAATATAGACATAATAGATATCGGTATAAAATATAGACATAATAGATATAATAGATATAGGTATAAAATATAGACATAGTAGATATAATATATATAGTTATAAAGTAGAGACATAATAGATAACGGTAAAAAATATAGCTATAATAGATATAATAGATATAGGTATAAAATATAGACATAATAGATATGATAGATATAGATATAAAATATAGACATAATTAATAGATATATAGGTATGAAGTATAGACATAATAGATATAATAGATATATGTATGAGATATAGACATAATAGATAAAATCGATATAGGTATAAAATATAGACAGAGTAGATATAATAGATATAGGTATAAAATATAGACCTAATAGATACCATATTTATAGTTATAAATATAGACATAATAGATATAGGTATAAAATATAGACATAATAGATATAGGTATTAAATATAGACATACTAGATATAATAGATATCGGTATAAAATATAGACATAATAGATATAATATATGTAAGTATAAAATATAGACTTAATAGATATAATAGATATAGGTTTAACACATAGACATAATAGATATAATAGATACATGTATAAAATCTAGACATAAAAGGTATAATAGATATACGTATAACATATTGACATAATAGATGTACATATACATATAAAATATAGACATAATACATAATAGATATAATAGATATCTTTATAAAATATAGACATATAGATATAATAGATATAGGTAAGAAATATAGACATAATAGATACAATCGAAGTAGGTAGAAGATATAGACATAATAGATACAGTAGATATACGTATAAAATATAGACATAATAGGTATAGATATAGGTATAAAATATAGATAAAATAGATATACGTGTGAAATATAGATATAATAGATATGATAGATATAGATATAAAATATAGATATAATAAATTTAGGTATCAAATATAGATGTAATAGTTATAATAGATATAGGTATAAAATATAGATAAAATAGATATATTTAAAAAATATAAATATAACAGATAAAAAAGATATAGGTATAAAATATAGACAAAATAGTTATATTTATAAAATATAGACATAATAGGTATAATAGATATAGGTATATAATGTAGACATAATAGATATAATATGTATAGGTATAAAATATAGACATAATACATATTATATATATAGGAATAAACAATAGATATAATACATATAGGTATAAAATATAGATAAAATTGATATAGGTATAAAGTATAGACATAATAGATACAATAGATACAGGTATAAAATATAGATATAATTGATGTGTGTGCTAAATATAGATAAAAATAGATATAATAGATATAAGTATGAAATATAGATATAATAGATATACGTATAAAATATAGATTTAATAGATATAGATACAGGAATAAAATATAGATATAATAGATATAATAATAAAAAATAAATATAATAGATATAATAGATATAGGTAGTAAATACACATACAATAGATATAAGTATAAAATATAGTTATAATAGATATAGGTCTAAAATATAGATATAATAGATATAACAGATATAGGTATAAAATATAGACATAATAGATATAATAGATATAGGTATTAAATATAGACATAATAGAAATAATAGATATAGGTATAAAATACAGACATAATAGATATAGATATAAAATATAGACATAATAGTTGTAATAGATATAGGTATAAAATATAAATAAAATAGATATAGTTATAAAATATAGACATAAGAGATATAATAGATATACGTATAAAATACAGACATAATAGATATAGGTATAAAATGTAGACATTATAGATATAATATAGGTATAAAATATAGACATAATAGTTATAATAGATATAGGTATAAAATAGAGACAAAATAGATATAATAGTTATAGGTATAAAATACAGACATAATAGATATAGATATAAAATATAGACATAATTGTTTTAATAGATATAGGTATAAAATATAAACAAAATAGATATAACAGACATAGGTATAAAATATAGACATAATAGACAAAATAGATACAGTTATAAAATATAGACATAATAGATATAGGTGTAAAATATAGACATAGATATAATAGATATAGGTATAAAATATAAACATAATAGATAAAATAGAGATGGGTATAAAATATAGACGTAATAGATATAATAGATATAGGTGTAAAATATAGACATAGTAGATATAATAGATATAGGTATAAAATATAGACATAATGGATATAATAGATATAGGTATAAAATATACACATAATAGATATAATAGATATAGTTATAAAATATAGACATAATAAATATTGGTATTAAATATAGACATACTAGATATAATAGAAATAGGTTTAAAATATAGACATAATAGATATAATAGATATATGTATCAAATATAGATATAATAATTATAATAAATATAGGTATAAAATATACACAAAATAGATATAGGTACAAAATATAGACATAATGGTTAAAATAGATATAGGTATGAAATATAGACATATGGATATAATAGGTATAGTTTCAAAACAAAGACAGAATAGATATAATAGATATAGGTATAAGATATAGACATAATAGATATAATAGATAGAGGTATAAAATATAGACATAATAGCTTTAATAGCTATAGGTATAAACACTGATATAATAGATATAAAAGATATAGGTTTAAAATACAGACATAATAGATATAATAGATATTGGTATAAAATATAGACATAATAGATATAATAGATATAGACATAAAGTATTGACATAATAGAAATAAGAGATATAGGTATAAAATGTGGACATAATGGATATAGGTATAAATATAGACATAGTAGATATAATAGATATAGGTATCAAATATAGACATAATAATTATAATAGATATAGGTATAAAACATAGACATAATAGATATAGGTACAAAATATGGACATAATGGTTATAATAGATATCGGTATGAAATATAGACATAATACATATAATAGGTATAGGTTTAAAATAAAGACATAATAGACAGAATAGATATAGGTATAAGATGTAGACATAATAGATATAAGAGATATAGGTATAAAATATGGACATAATTGCTATAATAGATATAGGTATAAAATATAGACATAATAGATATAATACATATAGGTCTAAAATATTGACATAATAGATATAATAGATATATGCATACGATATAGACATAATAGATATAATAGATATAGATATAAAATACAGATATAATAGATATGGGTATAAAATATAGACATAATATATATCGTTATAAAATATGTTCAAAATAGATATAATAGCTATAGGTATAAAATATAGACACAACTGGTATAAAAATGTAGGTATGAAATATAGACATAATAGATATAGGGATAAAATATACACATAATAGACAAAATAGATATATGTATAACATACAGATATAATAGATGTCATAGATATAGGTATAAAATATAGATATAATAGATATAAGAGATATAGGTATAAAAGACAGACATAACAGATATAATAGATATAGGAATAAAATACAGACAAAATTGAAATAGGTATAAAATATAGACAAAATTGTTGTAAATATAGGTATAAAATGTAGACATAATAGATATAATAGATATAAGTATAAGATATAGACATAATAGATATAATACATACAGATATAAAATATAGACATAATAGATATAATAGGTATAGGTATGAAATATAGACATAATAGATGTAATAGATATATGTATAAAATATAGACATAATAGATAAAATATATATAGGTATAAAATATAGACAAAATAGATATAATAGAGATCGGTATAAAACATAGACGTAATAGATATAATAGATATAGGAGTAAAATATAGACATAGTAGATGTAATAGATATAGGTATAAAATATAGACATAATGCATATAATAAATTTAGGTATAAAATATAGACATAATAGATACAATAGATATAGGTATAAAATATAAACATAATAGATATAATAGATATAGGTATAAAATATAGACATAATAGATATAGGTATTAAATATAGACATAATAGATATAATAGAAATAGGTATAAAATATAGACATAATAGATATAATAGATATAGGTATCAAATATAGACATAATAATTATAATAGATATAGGTATCAAATACTCACATAATAGATATAGGTACAAAGTACAGACAAAATGGGTATAATAGATATAGGTATGAAATATAGACATAATAGATATAATAGATAGAGGTATAAAATATAGACATAATAGATATTGGTAGAAAATATAGACATAAAAGATATAATAGATATATGTATAAGATATAGACATAATAGATGTAATAGATATAGGTATGAAATATAGACATAATAGGTATAATTGATATAGGAATAAAATATAGACATAATTGAAATAAGTATAAAATATAGAAAACAGAGATATAAAAGATATAGATAAAAATACAGACATAATAGATATAATAGATATAGATATAAAATATAGACATAATAGATATAGATATAAAACATAGCCATAATAGATTTAATAGATATAGGTATAAAATATACACAAAATAGATATAATTTTAAAATATAGACATATATATAATAGATATAGGATTTAAATATAAAAATAATAGATATAATAGATATGGGTATAAAATATAGTCATAATAGATATAATGAGTATAGGTGTAAAATGAAGACATAGTAGATATAATAGATATAGGTATAAAACATAGACATAATGGATATAATAGATATAGGTATAAAATATAGACATAATAGATATAATCGATATAGGTATAAAATATAGACATAATAGATATCGATATAAATACAGACATAATAGACATAAGTATAAAATATACACATAGATATAATAGATATAGGTATAAAATATAAACATAATAGATATAATAGAGACGTGTATAAAATATAGACGTAATAGATATAATAGATATAGGTGTAAAATATAGACATAGTAGATATAATAGACATAGGTATAAAGTATAGACATAATAGATATAATAGATATAGGTATAAAATATAGACATAATAGACATAATAGATATGGGCATAAAATATAGACATAATAGATATAGGTATAACATATAGACATAATAGATATAATAGAAATAGGTATAAAATATACACATAATAGATATAATAGATATGGGTATAAATATAGACATAATAATTATAATAGATATATGTATGAAATATAGACAAAATAGATATAGGTATAAAATACAGACATAATAGATATAATAGATGTAGGTATGAAATATAGATATAATAAATATAATAGGTATAGGCATAAAATGTAGACATAATAGATATAATTGATATATGTATAAGATATAGACATAGTAGATATAATAGATATAGGTGTAAAATATAGACATAATAGATATAATAGATATATGTATAAGATATACACATTATCTATATAATATATATAGGTATAAAATATAGACCTTATGGATATAATAGATATAGGTTTAAAATCTAGACCTAATAGATATAATAGATATAGGTATAAAATATAGACATAATAGATATAATAGATATAGGAATAAAATAAAGACATGATTGAAATAGGTATACAATATAGACAAAATAGATATAAAAGATATAGGTACAAAATATTGACATAATAGATATAATAGATAGAGTTATAAAATATAGACATAGTAGATGTAATAGATCTATGTATAAGATATAGAAATAATCGATATAATATATATCGGTATAAAATATAGACATAATAGATATAATAGATATTTGTATAAAACACAGACATAATAGATAAAATAAATATAGGTATAAAATATAGACATAATAGATATAATAGATATATGTAAAAGATATAGATATAATAGACATAATAGATATAGATATAAAATAGAGACTTAATAGAAATAATAGGTATATGTATGAAATATAATCGTAATAGATATAATAGATATATGTATAAGATATAGACCTAATAGATACAATAGATATAGGTATAAAATATAGACCTAATAGATATAATAGATATAGGTATTACATATAGACATAATAGATATAGGTATAAAATGTAGACATATTAGATATAATAATTATAGGTATAATATATAGACATAAGAGATATAATAGATATAGGTATAACATATAGACAAAATAGATATAGATATAAAATATAGACATAATAGTTTTAATAGATATAGGTATAAAACATATACATACTAGATATACTTGATATAGGTATAAAATATAGACATAATAGAAAAAATAGATATAGGTATAAAATATAGACAAAATAGATACAGGAATAAAATATAGACAAAATAGATATATGTATAAAATATAGACATAGATATAATAGATATAGGTATAAAATATAAAAATTATACATATAATAGAGATGGGTATAAAATATCGACGTAATAGATATAGTACATATAGGTGTAAAATATAGACATAGTAGATATAATAGATATAGGTATGAAATATAGACATGATAGATATAATATTTATAAGTATAATATATAGACATAATAGACATAATAGATATAGGTATTAAATATAGACATAATAGATATAGGTATAAAATATAGACATAATAGATATAATAGAAATAGGTATAAAATATACACATAATAGATATAATAGATATAGGTATAAAATATAGACATAATAGATATAATAGATATAGATATAAAATATAGACATAATAGATATAATAGGTATAGGTATGAAATATAGACATAATAGATATAATAGTTATAGGTACAAAATATAGACATAATAGATATAATATATATAGGTAAAAAATACAGACACAATTGATATAAGCGATATAAGTATAAAATACAGACATAATAGATATAATAGATATAGATATAAAATGAAGACATAATAGATATAATAGATATAGGTGTAAAATGTGGACATAGTAGATAAAATAGATATAGGTATACAATATAGACATAATAGATATAGGTATAAAATATAGACAAAATGGATATAGGTATAAAATATAGACATAGATATAATAGATATAAGTATGAAATGTAAACATAATAGATATAATAGAGATGGGTATAAAATATAGACGTAATAGATAGAATAGATATAGGTGTAAAATATAGACACAATAGTTATAGGTATAAAATATGGACATAATAGATTTAATAGATATAGTTATAAAATATAGACATAATAGATACAATAGAAATAGGTATAAAATATTGACATAATAGATAAAATCGATATATGTATAACATATAGACATAATAGATATCGGTATAGATTATAGACATAATAGATATAGGTGTAAAATATACACATAGATATAATGGATATGGGTATAAAATGTAAACATAACAGATATAATAGAGAAGGGTATAAAATATAGACTTAATAGATATAATACATATAGGTGTAAAATATAGACATAGTAGATATAATAGATATAGCTATAAAATATAGACATAATAGATATTATAGAAATAGGTATAAAATATAGACATAAGAGACACAATAGATGTAGGTATAAAATACAGACATAATAGATATAGGTATAAAATGTAGACAAAATAGATATGGGTATAAAATATCGACATAGATATAATAGATATAGGAATGAAATATAAACATAATAGATATAATAGATATAGGTATAAAATATAGACATTATAGATATAGGTATAAATTATAGACATAATAGATATAATAGATACAGTTATCTAATAAAGACATAATAATTATAATAGATGTAGGTATAAAACGTTGACATAATAGATACAGGTATAAAATATAGACATAATGGTTATAATAGATATAGGTATGAAATATAGACATAAGACATATGATCAATATAGGTATAAAATGTAGACATAACAGATATCGGTATAAAATATAGACATACTAGATATAGGTATAAAATAGAGACATAGATATAATAGAAATAGGTATAAAATATAAACATAATAGATATAATAGAGATGGGTATAAATATAAACGTAATAGATATAACAGATATACGTGTAAAATATAGACATACTAGATATAATAGATATAGGTATAAAATATAGACATAATAGATATAATAGTTATAGGTATAAAATACAGATATAATAGATATAATAGGTATAGGTATAAAATATACAGATTATAGATATAGGTATAAAATATAGACATAAAGATATAATAGATATAGGGATCAAATATAGACATAATAATTATAATAGATATAGGTGTAAAATACAGACATCATAGATATAGGTAGAGAATATAGACATAATGGTTATAATAGATATAGGTATGAAATATAGACATAATAGATATAATAGATATAGCTATAAAATGTAGACATAATAGATATAATCGATATAGGAATAAAATATACACATAATTGAAATAGGAATAAAATATAGACAAAATAGATATAAAACATATAGGTATAAAATATAGACATAATAGATATAATCATATAGGTATAATATATGGACATAATAGATATAATAGATATAGGTATAAGATATAGACATAATCTATAAAATAGCTAAAGGAATGAAATATAGACATAATTGAAATAGGTATAAAATACAGACTAAATTGATATAAAAGATATAGGTATAAAATATAGACATAATAGATGTAATAGATATAGCTATAATATATAGACATAATCGATATAATAGATATAGGTATAAGATATAGACATAATCCATATAATAGATATAGGTATAAAATATAGACATAATAGATATAATAGATATAGGAATATAATATAGACATAATTGAAATAGGTGTAAAATATAGACAAAATAGACATAAAAGATATAGGTATAAAATATAGACATAATAGATATAATAGATATGGGTATAAAATATAGACATAATAGAAATAAAAGATATATGTATAAGATATAGACATAATAGATATAATAGATACAGATATAAAATGTAGACATAATAGATATAATAGGTATAGGTATGAAATATAGACACAATAGATATAATAGATATATGTATAAGATATAGACAAAACAGATATAATAGATACAGGTATAAAATATAGACATAATAGATATAATAGATATCGGTATAAAATATGGACATAATAGATAAAATAGATATAGGTATAAAATATAGACATGATAGATATAGGTATAAAATATAGACACAATAGATACAGGTATAAAATATAGACATATATATCATAGATATAGGTATGAAATATAAACATAACAGATATAATAGAGATGGGTATAAAAAAGAGACGTAATAGATATAATAGATATAGGTGGAAAATATAGATATAGTAGATATAATAGATATAGGTATAAAATATAGACAGAGTTGATATAATAGATATAGGTGTAAAATATAGACATAATAGATATAATAGATATAGGTATAAAATATAGGCCGAGTAGATATAATAGATATAGGTATAAAATATGGACATAATAGATATAAGAGATATAGGTATAAAATATAGATATAACTGGTATAAAAATGCAGGAATGAAATATAGACACAATCGATATAGGTACGAAATATACACATAATAGATATAATAGATATGTGTATAAGATATAGACATAATATATATAATAGATATAGGTATAAAATATAGATATGATAGGTATAATAGATATAGGTCTAAAATACAGACATAATAGATATAATAGATATATGAATAAAATGCAGATATAATTGAAATACATATAAAATATAGACAAAATAGATGTAAGAGATATAGGAATAAAATATAGACATAATAGATATAATAAATATAGGTATAAATTATAGACATTGTAGATATAATAGATATAGTTTTAAAATAGAGATATAATAGATATAATAGATATAGGTATAAAATATAGACATAATAGATATAATAGAGGTATATAATATAGGGATTACATATATAGGTATAAAATATAGACATAATTGATATAATAGATATAATGTATAGAGGTATAAAATATAGACATAATAGATATTGTAGAGGTATAAATTATAGACATAATAGATATAATAGGTATAGGTATGAAATATAGACATAATAGATATAATAGATATATTTATAAGATATAGACATAATAAGTACAATTGATATAGGTATAAAATATGGACATAATAGATATAATAGATACAGATATAAAATATAGACATAATAGATATAGGTATAAAATATAGACATATTAGATATAACAATTATAGTAATAAAATATAGACATAATAGATATTATAGATATAGGTATAAAGTATAGACAAAATAGATATAATAGTTATAGGTATAAAATACACACATAATAGATATAGATATAAAATATAGACATAATAGATTTAAAAGATATAGGTATAAAATATAAACAAAACAGATATAACAGACATAGGTATAAAATGTAGACATAATAGATAAAATATATATGGGTATAAAATATAGACATAATAGATATAGGTATAAAATATAGACAAATTGATATAGGTATAAAATATAGACATAGATATCATAGATATAAGTATAAAATATAAACATAATAGATATAATAGAGATGGGTATAAAATATAGACGTAATAGATATAATAGATATAGGTGTAAAATATAGACATAGTAGATATAATAGATATAGGTATGAAATATAGACATAATGGATATAATAGATGTAGGTATAAAATATAGACATAATAAATATAATAGATATAGGAATAAAATATAGACATAATACATATAATAGATAAAGGTAAAAAATATACACATAATAGATATAATAAATATGGGTGTAAAATATAGACATAAGAGATACAAGAGATATAGGCATAAAATATAGACATAATAGATATAATCGATATAGGTATAAAATATAGACATAATAGATATATGTATTAAATATAGACATAATAGATATAATAGAAATAGGTATAAAATATAGACATAATAGATATAATAGATGTAGGTATCAAATATACACATAATAATAATAATAGATATAGGAATAAAATTTAGACATAATAAATATAGGTACAAAGTATACACATAATGGTTATAATAGATATAGGTATGAAATATAGACATAATACATATAATAGGTATAGCTTTAAAATAAAGACATAATAGATATAATAGATATAGGTATAGGATATAGACATAATAGATATAATAGATATAGGTATAAAATATAGACATAATAGATATCGATATAGGTATAAAATATAGACATAATAGATATAGGTATTAAATATAGACATAATAGATATAATAGAAATAGGTATAAAATACAGACATAATAGATATAATAGATGTCGGTATCAAATATACACATAATAATAATAATAGATATAGGTATAAAATATTGACATAATAGATATAGGTACAAAGTATAGACATAATGGTTATAATAGATATAGGTATGAAATATAGACATAATACATATAATAGATATAAATATTAAATATAAACATAATAGTTATAATCGATATAGGTATAAAATATAGACATAATCCATATAGGTATAAAGTATAGACATAAAAGACATAATAGATACCGGTATAAAATATAGACATAATACATACAAAAGATATAGGTACAAAATATAGAGATAACAGATGCAATAGATATAGGTATAAAATATACACACAATAGATATAATAGATATAGGTATGAAATATAGACATAATAGATATGAAATATATAGGTATAATATATAGACATAATAGATATAGGTATAAAATGTAGACAAAATAGATATAGGTATAAAATATCGACATAGATATAATAGATATAGGAATGAAATATAAACATAATAGATATAATAGATATAGGTATAAAATATAGACATTATAGATATAGGTATAAATTATAGACATAATAGATATAAAAGATACAGTTATCAAATATAGACATAATAATTATAATAGATATAGGTACAAAATGTAGACATAATATATATAATATAAACATAAGAGAGGAAATAGAGATGGGTATAAAATGTAGACGTAATAGATATAATAGATAAATGTGTAAAATATAGACATATTAGATATAATAGATATAGGTATAAAATATAGACATAATGGATATAATAGATATAGGGGTAAAATATAGACATAATAGATATAATAGACAGACGTATAAAATACAGACATAATAGATATAATAGATATAAGTATACAATATAAACACAGTAGATATACGTATAAAACACACACAAAATAGATATAACAGATATAGGTATAAAATATAGACATAATAGATATAATAGATATAGGTATAAAATATAGACGTAATAGATATAATAGATATAGGGATAAAATATAGACATAATGGATATAAAAGATATAGACATAATAGATATATTAGATGAAGGTATAAAATAGAGACATAATAGATATAATAGATAGAGGTATAAAATATAGACATATAAGATATAATAGAGGTATAAAATATAGACATAATAGATATAATCAATAGAGTTATAAAATATACCCATAATAGATATAATAGATATAGGTATGAAATATAGACATAGTAGATATAGGTATAAAATATAGACATAAGAGATATAGGTATAAAATATAGACATAGAGATTCAATAGATATAATTATAAAATAAAGACATAATAGATATAATAGAAACAGACATAATAGATATGATAGATAATGGAATCAAATATAGAAATAATAGATATAACAGATATAGTTAAAGTATAGATATAATAGATATAATAGATATAGGTATAAAATATAGATATAATAGATATAGATATAGGTATAAAATATAGATATAAAGATAAAATAAATATAGGTGTAAAATATAGATATAATAGATATAGGTATAAAATATAGATATAATAGATGTAATAGATATATTATATATAGGTATAAAATATACACATAATGGACATAGTAGATATAGGTATAAAATATAGACATAATGATATAATAGATATAGGTTTAAAATATACACAGATTAGATATAATAGATATAGGTGTAAAATACAGACATAATAGATATAGATATAAAATATAGACATAATATATATAATGTCTATAGATATAAAATATAGACATAATATATAGTTATAAAATATAAACATAATAGATATAATAGATATAGGTGTAAAATATAGACATAATATATAGTTATAAAATATAGACATTACAGTTATAATAGATATAGATATAAAATATAGACATAATAGATATAGGTATAATATTTTGACATAATAAATATAATAGATATAGGTATAAAATATAGACATAATAGATATAATAGATATAGGTATAAAATATACACATAATAGATATAATAGACATAGGTATAAAATATAGACATAATGGATAGAATAGATATAAGTATAAAATATAGACATAATAGATGTTATAGATATAGGTATAAAATATAAACATAATAGATATAGGTATAAAATATAGACATAAAGATATAATAGATATAGGTATAAAATATACACAGAATAGATATAGATGTAAAATATAGATATAATACATATAGATATAAAATATAGACATAGGAGTTATAATAGATATAGGTATAAAATATAGACATAATAGATATAGGTATAATATTTAGACATAATAGATATAATAGATATAGGTATAAAATATAGACATAGTAGATATAATAGATATAGATATAAAATATAGACATAATAGATATAATAGATATAGGTATAAAATATAGACATAATAGATACGATATATATAGGTATAAAATATAGACATAATAGATATGATAGATATAGGTATAAAATATAAACATAATAGATATAATAGATATAGGTATAAAATATAGAGATAATAGATATAATAGATATAGGTATAAAACATACACATAATAAATATAATAGATACAGGTATAAAATATAGATATAATAGATATAATAGAGGTATAAAATATAGACATAATAGATATAATTGATAGAGTTATAAAATATACACATAATAGATATAATAGAGGGATAAAATATAGACATAATACATATAATAGATATAAGTATAAAATATAGATATAATGAATATAATGGATATGGGTATCAAATATACATATAATATATATACGTATAAAATATAGATATAGTGGATATAATACATATAGGTATACAATATAGACATAATAGATATAATAGATATAGTTATAAAATACAGACGTAATAGATATTATAGGTATAGGTATAAAATATAAACATAAAAGATATAATAGACATGGGTGTAAAATATAGACAATAGATATAATAGATATAGGAATAAAATATAGACATAATTGAAATAGGTATAAAATATAGACAAAATTGATATTAAAGGTATAGGTATAAAATATAGACATAATAGATATAATCAATATAGGTATAAATATAGACATAATAGATATAATAGATATAGGTAAAAAATATAGACATAATAGATATAGGTATAAAATATAGATTTAATAGATATAGGTATAAAATTGACACATAATAGATATAATAGATATAGTTATAAAATTTAGACGTAATAGACATTATAGATAAAGGAATAAAATATAAACATAATAGATAGAATAGATATGGGTATAAAATATAGACAAAATAGATATAATAGATAAAGGTATGAAATACAGACTTAATAGATATAATAGATATAGGTATAAAATATAGACATAATAGATCTTATTTATATAGGCATAAAATATAGACATAATAGATATCATAGATATAGGTATAAAATATAGACATAATAGATATAATAGATATAGGTATAAAATAGAGGAATAATAGATATAATAGATATAGGTACAAAACATAGTTATAATAGATATAATAGACACAGGTATAAAATATGGATATAATAGACATAGGTATAAAATATAGATATAATAGATATAATAGATAGACATAATAGATATAATAGATATAGGTATAAAATATAGATATAATAGATATAATGGATATGGTATCAAATATACATGTAATAGATATAGGTATAAATTATAGATATAGTGGATATAATAGATATAAGTATAAAATATAGACATAATAGATATAATAGATATAGGTATAAAATATAGACATAATAGATATAATAGATAAGGATATAAAATATAGACATAATAGATATAATAGATATCGGTATAAAATTTAGACATAAAAGATATAATAGATAGGGGTATGAAATATAGATATAATAGATAAAGGTATAAAATGTCGATATAATAGATATAATAGATACACGTATAAAATATAGATAAATAGATATAGGTATAAAAGATAGATATAATCGATAAAATAGATTTATGTATGAAATATAGTTATAATAGATATAATAATAAAATATAAATATAATAGATATAATAGATAAAGGTATAAAACATAGATATAATAGATATCGGTATAAAATATAGTTATAATAGATATAGGTATAAAATATAGATATAATAGTTATAATAGATATAGTTATAAAATATAGACATAATAGATATAATCGATATAGGTATCAAATATAGACATAATATATGTAATAGATATAGGTATACAATGGACACATAATGGATATATTAGATATAGGTATAAAATATAGAGATAATAGATGTAATAAATATAGGTATAAAATATAGGCATAATAGATATAATAGATGTCGGTATAAAATATAGATATGATAGATATCCATATAAAATATAGACATAATAGATATAATAGATATAGATATAAAGTGTAGACATACTAGACATAGGTATAAAATATAGATATTATAGATATAATAGATATAGGTAAAAAATATTGCCATAATAGATATAATAGATATAGGTGTAAAATATAGACATAATAGATATTTGTATAAAATATATACATAATAGATATAGGTATAGTATTTAGACATAATAGATATAATAGATATAGGTATAAAATATAGACATAATAGATATAATAGATATAGGTATAAAATATAGACATAGTAGACATAGGTATAAAATATAGACAGAAAGATATAATAGATATACGTATAAAATATACACAGAATAGATATAATAGATATAGGTGTAAAATATAGACATAATAGATATAGGTATAAAATAAAGACATAATATATTTAATGGTAGAGATATAAAATATAGAAACTATATATAGTTATAAAATATAGACATAATAGATATAATAGATATAGGTGTAAAATATAGACATAATATATAGTAATAAATTATATACATAATAGTTATAATAGATATAGGTATAAAATATAGACATAATAGATATATGTATAATATTTATACATAAAAGATATAATAGATATAGGTATAAAATGTAGACATAAAGATATAATAGATATAGGAATAAAATATACCCATAATAGATATAATGGATATAGGTACAGAATAGAGACATAATAGATATAGGTATAAAATAGAGACATAATAGATATAATATATATAGTTATAATATATAGACGTAATTGATATTAAAGATATAGGTATAAAATATAAACATAATAGATATAATAGATATGGGTATAAAATATAGACATAATGGATATAATAGATATAGGTATGAAATACAGACATAATAGATGTAATAGATATAGGTATAAAATATAGACATAATATATATGATACATATAGGTATAACATAGACATAATAGATATGATAGATATAGGTATAAATTATACACATAATAGATATAATAGATATAGGTATAAAATACAGACATAAGAGATATAATCGATATAGGTATAAAATATAGACATAAGAGGTATAGGTATAAAATATAAACATAATAGATATAATAGATATAGGTAAAAAATATAGACATAAGTGATATAATAGATATAGGTATAAAATATAGACGTAATAAATATAATCGATACAGGTATAAAATATAGACATAATTGATATTGGTATAAAGTATACACATAATTGATATAGACATAATAGATATGATATAGGTATAAAATATAGACATAATTGATGTAATATATATAGGTATAAAATATAGACATTTGGCTCAAGCCTGTAATCCCAGCACTTTGGGATGCCGAGACGGGCGAATCACGATGTCAAGAGATCGAGACCATCCTGGCTAACACGGTGAAACCCCTTCTCTACTAAAAATACAAAAACTAGCCGGGCGAGATGGCCGGCGCCTGTAGTACCAGCTACTCGGGAGGCTGAGTCAGGAGAATGGCGTCAACCCGGGAGGCGGAGCTTACAGTGAGCTGAGATCTGGCCACTGCACTCCAGTCCGGGCGACAGAGCGAGACTCCGCCTCAAAAAACAAACAAACAAAAAAAATAGACATAATAGATATAATAGATATAGGTATAAAATATAGACATTATAGATATAATAGGTACAGGCACAAAATATAGATATAATAGATATAGGTATAAAATATAGATATAATAGACATAATAGATATATATGTATAAAAACTAGATATAATAGATACAGGTATAAAATATAGACAATAGATATAATAGGTATAGATATAAAATATAGATTTAATAGATATAATTATAAAATATAAATATAATAGGTATAATAGATATAGGTAAAAAATATAGATAAAATGGATATAGGTATAAAATATGGTTATAATAGATATAGGTATAAAATATAGATATAATAGATATAATAGATATAGGCATAAAACATAGACATAATAGGTATGATAAACATATGTATAAAATATAGATATAATAGATATAATGGATATAGGTATCACATAGAGATATAATAGATATAGGTATAAAACATAGATATACTGGATATAATAGATATAGGTTTCAAATATAGCCATAATAGATATAATAGATATAGGTATAAAATATAGACACAATAGATATAGGTATAAAATACACACATAATAGATATAATAAATATAGGTATGAAATACAGACATAATAGATATTATAGATATAGGTATAAAATACAGACAAAATAGATGTAATAGACATAGGTACAAAATATAGACATGATAGATATAAGAGATATCGATATCAAATATAGACATAAAAGATATAATAGATATGGGTATAAAATATAGATATAATAGATATAGGTATAAAATATCGATATGATAGATATAATAGATATACGTATAAAATATAGTTATAATAGATATAGGTATAAAATATAGATATAATAGATATAATAGATATAGGTATAAAATGTAGACATAATAGATATAATAGATATACTTATCAAATATAGACATAAAGATATAATAGATATAGGTATACAATACAGACATAATAGATATAATAGATATAGGTATAAAATATAGACATAATAGATACAATAGATATAGGTATAAAATATAGACATAATAGATATAATAGATACAGGTACAAAATATAGATATAATACATATAGGTATAAAATATAGATATAATAGATATAATAGATAGATGTATAAAAAAAGATATAATGGAAACAGGTATAAAATATAGACAATAGATATAATAGATATATGTATAAAATATAGATATAATAGATATAATGGATATAGGTATCAAATATAGATATAACATATATAGGTATAAAATATAGATATAGTGGATATAATGAATACAGGCATAAAAAATAGACATAATAGATATAATAGATATAGGTATAAAATATAGATAAAATAGATATACGTGTAAAATATAGATATAATAGATATAACATATAGGTATAAAATATACATATAATAAATATAGGTATAAAATATAGATATAAGAGTTATAATAGATATAGCTATAAAATATAAATATAATAGATACAGTTATAAAATATAAATATAACAGATACAATAGATATAGATATAAAATATAGATAAAGTAGTTATGCTATAAAATATAGACATAATAGGTATAATAGATATAGGTATATAATGTAGACATAATAGATATAATATATATAGCTATAAAATATAGACATAATAGATATAATAGATATAGGAATAAAATATAGACATAATACATACAGTTATAAAATACAGATATAATAGATATAATAGATATACGTATAAAATATAGATATAATAGGTATAGGTATAAAATATAGATATAATAGATATAATAGATACAGGAATAAAATATAGATATAATAGATATAATTATAAAAAATAAAAATAATTGATATAATAGATATAGGTATAAAATAGAGATACAATAGATATAGTTATAAAATATAGTTATAATAGATATAGGTGTAAAATATAAATATAATAGTTATAATAGATATAGGTATAAAATATACACATAATAGATATAATAAATATAGGTATTAAATATAGACTAATAGATATAACAGATATAGGTATACAATATAGACATAATAGATATAATAGACAGTTATAAAATGTAAACATCATAGATAGATATAAGTATAAAATATAGACATAATAGATATCGGAATAAAAGGTACACATAATAGATATATTAGATACAGTTATAAAGTATAGACATAATAGATATAATAGATATAGGTATAAAAAGAGACATAATAGATATAGGTATAAAATACAGACATAATAGATATAGGTATAAAATATAGACATAATAGATATAATATATATAGGTATAAAATATAGCCATAATAGATATAACAGATATAGGAATAAAAAATAGACATAATAGATATACGTATAAAATACAGACATAATGGATATAATAGATATAGGTATAAAATATAGACATAATAGATATAGGTATACAATATAGATATAATAGATATAATAGATATAGGTATAAAATATAGACATAATAGATATAATAGATATAGGTATAAAATATAGACATGATAGATATAGTTATAAAATATAGACCTAAAAGATATAGGTATAATGTTTAGACAAAATAGATATAATA
Source organism: Rhinopithecus roxellana (assembly GCF_007565055.1). Classification (NCBI taxonomy): domain Eukaryota; kingdom Metazoa; phylum Chordata; class Mammalia; order Primates; family Cercopithecidae; genus Rhinopithecus; species Rhinopithecus roxellana. The sequence goes on along the minus strand of NW_022141787.1, from coordinate 26,520 downwards.
AATATAGGTATACAATATAGACATAATAGATATAATAAAAATAGGTATAAAATATAGACATAATAGATATAGGTATGAAATATAGACGTAAAGATATAATAGATATACGTATAAAATATACGTTATAAAATACGTATAAAATATACGTTATAAAATATAGATATAATAAATATAATAGATATAGGTATAAAATATAGATACAATAGTTATAATAGATAAATGTATAAAATATACACATATTACATATAATAGATATAGGTATCAAATATAAACATAATAGATATCATAGATATGCGTATAAAATATAGACATAATAGATATAATAGCGGTATAAAATACAGACATAATAGATATAACAAATATTGGTACTAAATATAGACATGATAGATATGGGTATAAAATATAAACATAATAGATATAATAGATATAGGTATAAAATATAGACGTAAGAGATATAATAGATATAGGTATAAAATATAGACCTAATACATATAATACATACAGGTATAAAATATAGGCATAATACATATAGGTATAAAGTATAGACATAATAGATATAGTAGATATAGGTATAAAATATAGACATAAAACATACAATAGATATAGGTATAAAATATAGACATAATAGATATAATAGATAAAGGTATAAAATACAGACATAATAGCTATAACAAATGTAGGTATAAAAGAGAGACATAATAGATTTGATGGATATTGGTATAAAATATAGACATAATAGATATAATAGATATAGGCATAAAATATAGACATAATAGATATAATAAAGTTATAAAATGTAGACATAATAGATATAATGCATATAGGTATAACATGTAGATATAATAGATATAGATAAATATATAGATATAATAGATATAATATATGTCGGTGTAAAATATAGATATAACACATATAGGTATAAAATATAAACATAATAGATATAGTAGATATAGGTGTAAAATATAGACGTAATATATATGTATAAAATTTAGTCTTAAATGATATAATAGATATACATATAAATTATAGACATAATAATTATAATAGATGGAGATATAAAATATAGATAGTGTATATAAAACATTTAGGTATTAAATATAGACATAATAAATATAATAGATATAATAATAAAATAGAGACATGATAGATATAATAGATATAGGTATAAAATATAGACATAAGAGATATAATAGATATACGTATAAAATATAGACATGATAAATATAATAGATATACATATAAAATATAGACAAAATAGATATAGGTGCACAATAAAGACATAATAGATATAATAGATTTAGGTATAAAATATACACATAATAGATATAATAGATATAGGTATAAAATATAGACATAAAAGAGATAATAGATATAGGTATAAAATATAGACGTAATAGATATAATAGATATATTTATAAAATATAGACATAATAGATATAATAGATATAGGTAAAAAATATAGACATAGAAGATATGATAGATATAAGTATAAAATGTAGACATAATAGATACAATAGATACAGGTATAACATATAGACATAATAGGTATAATGGATACACGTATAAAATATAGACATAATAGATATAATATATATGGGTATAAAATATAGACATAATAGATATAATAGATATACACATAAAACATTGACATAGTAGGTATAATACATATAAGTATAAGTATGGATATAATAGATATAAGAGAGGTATAAATTGAGACATAATAGAAATAATAGACATAGGTATAAAACATAGACATAATAGGTATGAGTATAAAATATAGACATAATAAATATAATAGATATTGGTATAAAATACAGATATAATAGGTATAAGAGATATAGGTATGAAATATTGACATCATAGATATAATAGATATAGGTATAAAAAATAGACGTAATAGATATAGGTATAAAATACAGACATAATGAATATAGGTATAAAATACAGACATAATAGATATACCTACAAAATATAGACATAACAGTTATAATAGATATAGCGATGAAATATAGACGTAATAGATATAATAGAGATAGGTATAAAATATAGCCATAATAGATATAATAGATATAGGTATAAAATATAGACATAATAGTTATAGGTATAAAATATAGACATAATAGATATAATAGATATAGGTATGAAATACAGACATAATATATATTATAGATATATGTATAAAATATAGACAAAATAGATGTAATGGAGACAGGTATAAAATATAGACATAATAGACATAGTAGATATCGGTATAAAATATACACATAAAAGATATAATAGATAGGGGTATAAAATATAGATATAATAGATACAGGTATAATATATGGATATAATACATAAAGGTATAAAATACAGATATAATATTTATAATTATGAAATATAAATATAATAGATATAATAGATAAAGGTATATAATATAGACATAAAAGTTATAAATGATATAGGTATCATATATAGACATAATAGAAATAATAGATATAGATACACAATACAGACATAATAGATATAATAGATATAGGTAGAAAATAAAGACATAATAGATATCATAGATATCGGTATAAAATAGAGACATAATTGATATAATAGATATAGGTATAAAATATAGACATAATAGATATATGTATGAAATATAGACATAATAGATATAATAGATATAGGTATAAAATACAGACATAATAGATATAGATATAGGTATAAACTGTAGACATAATAGATGTAGGTATGAAATATAAACATAATAGAAAAAATAGATACAGGTATTAAATATAGACATAATAGATATAACAAATATAGTTATAAAATATGGACATAATAGATATAGATATAGGTATAAACCACAGACATAATAGATATAGGTGTAAAATATAGACATAATATCTATAATAGATATAGGTATAAAATATACATATAATAAATATAGGTATAAAATATAGACATAATAGGTATAATAGATAAGTATAAAATATAAATGTGATAGATATAGGTATAAAATATAGATATAATAGCTATAGGTATAAAATACTGACAAAATAGATATAATAGATAAAGGTATAAAATATAGACATAATAGATTTAATATATATAGTTATAAAATATAGACATAAGAGATATAATAGATATAGGTAGAGAATATAGACATAATAGATATAATACATATAGTTATAAAAGACAGACGTAATAGATATAACAGATATCGGTATAAAAGATACACATAATAGATATAAGAGATACAGGTATAAAATATAGACATAATAGATGTAATAGATATAAGTATACAATACAGACATAATAGGTATATTAAATGTAGGCATAACATACAGACATATGAGATATAATAGATATAGGTATAAAATATAGACATAATAGGTACAATAAATATAGGTATAAAATGGAGACATAATAGAAATAATAGATATAGGCGTAAGATATAGATACAATAGATTCAGGTATAAAGTATAAATATAATAGATACGATAGATACAAGTATAAAATATAGATATAATAGATATAATGGATATAGGTATAAAATGTAGATATAATAGATATAGATAAACATATAGATATAATAGATAGATATAGGAGTAAAATATAGATATAATTGATATAGGTATAAAATATAAACATAATAGATATAGTACATATAGGTGTAAAATATAGACATGTTATATAGGTATAAAATTTAGTCATAATTGATAAAATAGATATAGATATAAAATATAGACATAATAGTTATACTAGATGGAGATATAAAATATAGACACAGTAGATATAATACATTTAGGTATTAAATATAGACATAATAAATATAATAGATATATTAATAAACTAGAGACATAATAGATAGAATCGATATAGGTATAATATATAGACATAAGAGATATAATAGATATACGTATAAAATATAGACATAATAGATATAATAGATGTAGGTATGAAATATAGACATAATATATATAATAGATATAGGTATAAATTATAGAAATAATAAGGGGAACATCACACACTGGGGTCTATCATGGGGAGGGGGGAGGAGGGAGGGATTGCATTGGGGAGTTATACATGATATAAATGATGAATTGATGGGTGCTGACGAGTTGATGGGTGCAGCACACCAACATGGCATAAGTATACATATGTAACAAACCTGCACGTTATGCACATGTACCCTAGAACTTAAAGTATAATAAAAAAATAAAATAAAAAAAAAAAATAAAATATAGACATAATAGATATAATAGATATAGGTATAATGTATAGATAAAATAGATATACGTGTAAAATATAGATATAATAGATATAATAGATATAGGTATAAAATATAGATACAATAAATATAGGTATAAAATATAGATATAATATTTATAATAGATATAGGCATAAAATATAGATATAACAGATAAAGTTACAAAATATAAATATAACAGAAACAATAGATATACGTATAAAATATAGATAAAATAGTTATAGGTATAAAATATAGACATAATAGGGATAATAGATATAGGTTTATAATATAGACATAATAGATATAATATATATAGGTATAAAATATAGACATAATAGATATAATATATACAGGAATAAAATATAGATATAATACATATAGGTATAAAATATAGATAATTGATATAGGTATAAAATATGGACATATTGGATATAAGAGATACATGTATAAAATATAGATATGATAGATATAGGTACAAAATATAGATTTAATAGATATAATAGATATACGTATAAAATATACATATAATAGATATAGGTATAAAATAGAGATTTAATAGATATAATATATACAGGAATAAAATATAGATATAATAGATATAATTATAAAAAATAAATATTATAGATATAATAGATACAGTTAGTAAATAGAGATACAATAGGTATAGGTATAAAATATATTTATAATAGATATAGGTGTAAAATATAGATATAATAGATATAGTTATAAAATATAGACATAATAGATATAATAGATATAGGTATTAAATATAGACATAATAGATATAATATATATAGGTATACAATATAGACATAATAGATATAATAGACAGTTATAAAATATAGACATCATAGATATAATAGATATAGGTATAAAATATAGACGTAATAGATATTGGCATAAAATATAGACATAATAGATATAATACATACAGATATAAAATATAGACATAATAGATATAATAGATATAGGTATAAAATATAGACTAAATAGATATAGGTATAAAATACAGACATAATAAATATAGGTATAAAATACAGACATAATAGATATACCTACAAAATATAGACATAACAGTTATAACACATATAGCGATGAAATATAGACGTAATAGATATAATAGATATAGGTATAAAATATAGCCATAATAGATATTATAGATATAGGTATAAAATATAGACATAATAGATATAGGTATAAAATATAGACATGATAGATATAATAGATATAGGTATGAAATAGAGACATAATAGATATTATAGATATATGGATAAAATATAGACAAAATAGATGTAATGACACAGGTTTAAAATATAGACATAATAGATATAATAGATATCGGTATAAAATGTAGACATTAAAGATATAATAGATAGGGGTATAAAATATAGATATAATAGATATAGGTATAAAATATGGATATAATAGATAAAGGTATAAAATATAGATATCATAGATATAATTATGAAATATAAATATAATAGATATAATAGATAAAGGTATAAAATATAGATATAATAGATATCGATATAAAATATAGTTATAATAGATATAGGTATGAAATATAGATATAATAGATATAATAGATATAGGTATAAAATATAGACATAAAAGTTATAAAAGATATAGGTATCAAATATAGACATAATAGAAATAATAGATATAGATATATAATACAGACATGATAGATATAATAGATATAGGTATAAAATATAGACATAATAGATATAATAGATATCGGTATAAAATACAGACATAATTGATATAATAGATATAGGTATAAAACATAGACATAATAGATATACGTATAAAATATAGACATAATAGATATAATAGATGTAGGTAAAAAATATAGACATAATATATATAGGTATAAAATATAGACAAAATTGATATAGGTATAATATTAAGACATAATAGATATAATAGAGGTATAAAATGTAGACATAATAGATATAATAGATATAGGTATAAAATATAGATATAAAGATATAATAGATATACATATAAAATATACACAGAATAGATATAATAGATATAGGTGTAAAATATAGTCATAATAGATATAGATATAAAATATAGACATAATATATATAATGGATATAGATATAAAATATAGACATAATATATATTTATAAAATATAGACATAATTGTTATAATAGATATAAGTAAAAAATATAGACATAATACATATAGTTATAATATTTAGACATAATAGATATAATAGATATAGGTATAAAATATAGATATAATAGATATAGGTAAAAAATATAGTTATAATAGATGTTGGTATAAAATATAGATATAATAGATATAATAGATATAGGTATAAAATATAGACATAATAGATATAATAGATAGAGGTATAAAATATAGACATAATAGATATAATAGATATAGTTGTAAAATCTAGACATAATGGATATAATACATATAGGTATAAAATCTAGACATAATAGGTATAAAAGATATACGTATAAAACATAGACATAATAGATATACATATAGATATAAAATATAGACATAATAGATATAATAGATATATTTCTAAAATGTAGACATAATAGATATAATAGATTTAGGTATGAAATATAGACATAATAGATATAATCGATATAGGTATAAGATATAGACAAAATAGATATAATAGATATACGTATAAAATATAGACATAACAGATATATTAGATATAGGTATAAAATATAGATAAAATATATATAACAGATATGGGTATAAAATATAGATATAATCGATATAGGTATAAAATATAGATATAAGTGTTGTAATATATATAGGTATAAAATATAGATATAATAGATATAGTTATAAAATATAAATATAACAGATACAATAGATATAGGTATAAAATATAGATAAAATAGTTGTAGGCATAAAATATAGACATAAAAGATAAAATAGATATAGGTATATAATATAGACATAATAGATATAATATATATAGGTATAAAATATAGACATAATAGATATAATAGATATAGGAAGAAAATATAGATATAATATAGGTATAAAATATAGATATAATAGATATAATTATAAAAAATATAAATATAATAGATATAATTCATATAGGTAAAAAACATAGATATAATGTATAAAGGTTTAAAATATGGTTATAATAGATATAGGTATAAAATATAGATATAATAGATATAATAGATATAGATATAAAATATAGACATAATAGATATAACAGATACAGTTATAAAATATAGACATAATACTTATAATAGATATAGGTATAAAACATAGACATAATAGATACAGGTACAATATTTAGACATAATAGATATAATAGATATACGTATAAAATATAGACATAATAGATATAATATATATAGTTATAATATATAGACGTAATAGGTATTATAGATATAGGCATAAAATAGAAACATAATAGATATAATAGATATGGGTCTAAAATATAGACATAATAGATATAATAGATATAGGTATAAAATATAGACATAATAGCTATAATAGATATAGGTATAAAACATAGACATAATAGATATAGTTGATACAGGTATAAAATATAGATATAATTGATACAGGTATAAATTATAGATATTATAGATATAGTAGATGTACGTATAAAAAATAGATATATTCGATAGAGGTAAAAAATATAGACAATAGATAGATATAGGTATAAAACATAGATATGATAGATATAATTATAATATGTAAATATAATAGATATAATAGATAAAGATATGAAATATAGATATAATAGATATAGGTATAAAATATAGACATAATAGATATCATAGATACAGGTATACAATATAAACATAATAGATATAATAGATATAGGTGCAAATTATGGACATAGTAGATATAATAGATATAGGTATAAAATATAGACATAATAGATATAATAGATACAGGTATAAAATAGAGATATAATAGATATAATAGATATAGGTATAAAATGTGGACATAATAGATATAATAGATATAGTTATAAAATATAGATATAATGCATATAACAGATATAGGTATAAAATATAGATATAATTGATATAATTATAAAATATAAACATAATAGATATAATAGATATATATATAAAATATAGATATAATAGATATAGGTATAATATATAGTTATAAGAGACATAGGTATAAAATACAGACAGAATAGGTATAATATATATAGGTATAAAATACAGACATAATAGATATAATAGATATAGGTATAAAATATAGACATAATAGATATAGGAGTAAAATATAGACATAATAGATATAATAGATAAAGGTATGAAATATAGATATAATAGATAAAGGTATAAAATATAGATATAATAGATATAATACATGTACATATAAAATATAGACATAATTGATATAGGCATAAAATATAGATATAATAGATATAATAGATATAAGTATAAAATATAGATATAATAGACATAATTATAAAATATATATATAATTGATATAATAGATACATGTATGAAATATAGATATAAGAAATATAGGTATAAAATATAGTTATAATAGATATAGGTATGAAATATAGATATAATAGATATAATAGAGGTATAAAATATTGACATAATAGATATAATAGATATAGTTATGAAATGTAGATATAATGGATATAATAGATATAGGTATAGCATATAGACATAATAGATATAATAGATATAGGTATAAAATACCGACATAATAGATATAATAGATATAGGTACATAATATATACATAACAGATATAGGTATAAAATAGAGTCATAATAGATAAAAAATATATAGGTATAAAATATAAACATAAGAGGTATAGGTCTACATATAGACATAATGCATGTAATAAATATGGGTATAAAATAGAGACATAATAGATATAGGTATAAAATATAGACATAATACTTATAATAGGTATGGCTATAAAATATAGACATAAAGATATAATAGATGTACGTATAAGAATGCTTGTGATTTAGAGATATAATAGATATAGGTATAAAATATAGATATAAAATACATAATAGATATAGGTATAAAATATAGATATAATAGATATCTGTAAAAAATATAGTTATAATAGATATAGGTATAAAATATAGATATAATAGACATAATAGATATAGGTATAAAATATAGACAGAATAGATATAATAGATATAGGTATGAAATATAGACATAATAGATATAATAGACACACGTATAAAATAAAGACATCATAGCTATAATATATATAGGTATAAAATGAAGACATAATAGATATAATAGATATAGGAAAAATATAGACATAATAGATATAGGTATAAAGTATAGACATAATAGATATAATAGATATCGGTATAAAATATAGACATAATACATACAAAAGATATAGGTATAAAATATAGACATAATACATATAATAGATATAGGTATAAAATATAGACATAAGAGATAAGATATATATAGTTATAAAATATAGACATAATAGATATGATAGATGTAGGTATAAAATATAGACATAATAGATATAATAGATATAATAGATAAAGGTATAAAATATACACATAATAGACACAATAGATATAGGTATAAAATATAGACAGAATATATATAATAGATACACTTACAAAATATAGATATAATAGATATAGGTATGAAATATAGATATAATAGATATAATAGATATATATGTATAAAAAATAGATATAATAGATACAGCTATAAAATATGGACAATAGATATAATAGATATAGATATAAAATATAGATATAATAGATATAATTATAAAATATAAATATAATAGATATAATAGATATAGTTAAAAAATATAGATGTAATGTATATAGGTATAAAGTATGGTTAGATATAGTTATAAAATATATATATAATAGATATAATAGATATAGGCATAAAATATAGACATAATAGGTATGATAGATATATGTATAAAATATTGATATAATAGATATAATGGATATAGGTATCAAATATAGATATAATATATTGGTAAAAAATATAGATATAGTGGATATAATAGATATAGGCATACAATATAAACATAATAGATATAATAGATACAATTATAAAATATAGAAATAATAAATATAATATATAAAGATATAAAATATAGACATAATAGATATAGGTATAAAGTACAGACCCAATAGATATAATAGATATAGTTATAAAATATTGACAAAAGAGGTATAGATATAGGTATAAAATACAGACATAATAGATATAATGCATATAGTTATAAAATATATACATAATAGATATGGGTATAAAATATAAACAAAATAGATATGATAGATATAGGTATAAAATATAAACGTAAGAGATATAATAGATATAGGTATAAAATATAGACATAATAAATATCATAGATACAGGTATAAAATATAGACATAATAGATATAGGTATAATGTATAGACATAATAGATATAATAGATATAGGTATAAATTATAGACATAATACATTGAATAGATATAGGTATACAATATACACATAATAGATATAATAGATATAGGTATAAAATATAGACACAATAGATATAAGAAATATAGGTATAAAAGAGACATATTAGATTTGATAGATATAGGTATAAAATATAGACATAATAGATATAGTTATAAAATAAAGATATAATAGATATAATTATAAAGTATAAATCTAATAGATATAATAGATATAGGTATTAAATATAGATATAAGAACCATAGTTATAAAATATAGTTATAATAGATATAGGTGTAAAATATAGACATGATATAATAGATATAGGTATAAAATATAGACATAATAGATATAATAGATATAGGTATACAATATAGACATAATAGATATAGGTACAAAATATAGACATAAGAGATATAATCGATATAGGTAAAAAATATAGACAGAATAGATATAATAGATAAAGGTATAAAATATAGACATAATAGATATAATAGATATAGGTATAACATATAGACATAATAGATATAGGTATAAAATATAGACATATTGGATATAATAGATATTGGTATTAAATACTGACATAATAGATATAGGTATAAAATATAGACACAATAGATACAGGTATAAAATATAGACATAATAGATATAGGTATAAAATATAGACATAATAGATATAATAAATATAGGTATAAAATATAGACGTAATAGACATAGGTATAAAATATAGCCATAATAGATATAATATATGTAGGTATAAAATATAGACATAATAGACATAATAGATATAGGTATAAAATATAGACATAATAGATATAATAAATATAGGTATAAAATATAGGCACAATAGATATAATAGACAGAGGTATAAAATAGAGACATAATAGATATAATTTATACAGTTATAAAATATAGACATAAGAGATTTAATAGATAGAGGGATAAAATATAGACATAACAGATATAATAGATATAGGTATAAAATACAGACATAAAAGATATAATAGATATAGTTATAAAATATAGACATAATAGATATAGGTATAAATATAGACATAATAGATATAATAGATATAGGTATTAAATATAGACATAATAGATATAATAGATATTGGTATGAAATATACACATAGTAGATATAATAGATATAGGTATAAAATATAGACATAATAGGTATAATTGATATAGGTATAAAATATAGACATACTAGATATAATAGATATAGGTATAAAATATAGACATAATAGATATAGGTAAGAAATATAGACATAATAGATATAATAGATATAGGTGTAAAATATAGACATAATTGATATAGGTATAAAATATAGACCGAATAGATACAACAGATATAGTTATACAATATAGAGATACAGTTATAGCATATACAGGTATAAAATATAGACATAATAGGTATAGGTGTAAAATACTGACATTAAAGGTATAATAGATACAGGTGTAAAATATAGACATAAAAGACATAATAGATATAGGTTTAAAATTTAGACATAATAGAGATAGGTATAATATATAGATATAATAGATACAGGTATAAAATATAGACATAATATATATGATAGATATAGGTATAAAATATAGACATAATAGATATAATAGATACAGGTAAAAAATATAGACAGAATAGATATAATAGACATAGGTATAAAATATAGACAAAATAGATATAATAGATACAGGTGTAAAATATAGATGAAAGAGATATAGGTATAAAATATAGACATAATAGATATAATAGAAAAGCGTATAAAATATAAATTAAATAAATATAGTTATAAAATATAGATATAATAGATATAATAGATATAGGTATAAAACATAGATATAATAGATATTATTATAAAATATAAATATAATAGATATGATAGATATAGTATAAAATAAAGACATAATAGATGTTATTGATATAGTTATAAAATATAGACATAATAGATATAGTAAATATAGGTATAAAATATAGACATAATAGATGTAGGTATAATATTTTGACATAATAGATATAATAGATAGAGGTATAAAATATAAACGTAATAGATATAATAGAGTTATAAAATATACACATAATAGATATTATAGATAAAGGTATAAAATACAGACAAAATGGATATAGGTATAAAATAGAGATATAATCGATATAGTAGATATAGTTATAAAATGCAGACGTAATAGATATTATAGATATAGGTATAAAATATAGACATAATAGACATGATAGATATAGGTATAAATTATAGACATAATAGATATGATAGATATAGGTATAAAATATAGACATAATAGATATTATAGATATACATATAAAATATAGACATAATAGATATAATATACATAGGTATAAAATATAGACATAATAGATATAGAAATAAAATATAGACATAATAGATATAATATATATAGGTATAAATTATAGACATAATCTATATAGGTATAAAATATAGACATAATAGATATAATAGATATAGGTATAAAATATAGACATGATAGATATAATAGATAAAGATAAAAAATATAGACATAATAGATATAATTGATATTGGTATATAATATAGACATAATAGATATAGGTAAGAAATATAGACATAATATATATAATAGATATAGGTATAAAATATAGATATAATAGATATAATTATAAAATATAAATATAATAGATATAATAGATATAGGTATAAAATATAGATATAATAGATATAGGTATAAAATATAGTTATAATAGATGTAGGTATAAAATATTGATATAATAGATATAACAGATATAGTTATAAAAGATAGACATAATAGATATAATAGATATAGGAATAAAATATAGACATATGAGGTATAATAGATATAGGTATAAAATACAGACATAATAGATATAATCGATATAGGTATAAAATATAGACATAAGAGATACAGGTGTAAAATATAAACATTATAGATATAATAGATATAGGTAAAAAATATAGACATAAGAGATATAATAGATATAGGTATAAAATATAGACATAATAAACATAATCGATACAGGTATAAAATATAGACATAATAGATATAGGTATAAAAAATAGACATAATAGATATAATAAATATCGGCATAAAATATAGACATAATACATACAAAAGATATAGGTATAAAATATAGACATAATAGATACAATCGATATAGTATAAAATATAGACATAATAGATATAATAGATATAGGTATAAAATATAGACATAATACATATGATATATATAGGTATAAAATATAGACATAATAGATATGATAGATATAGGTATAAAATATAGACATAATAGATATAATCGATAGAGGTATAAAATACAGACATAATAGATATAATAGATACAGGTACAAAATATAGATATAATAGATATAGGTATAAAATATAGATATAATATTTATAATAGATATATATGTATAAAAAGTAAATATAATAGATACAGCTATAAAATATAGACAATCCATACAATAGATATAGATATAAAATATAGATATAATAGATATAATTATAAAATATAAATATAATAGATATAATAGATATAGGTAAAAATTATTGATATAATGGATATAGGTATGAAATATGGTTATAATAGATATAGGTATAAAATATAGATATAATAGATATAGGCATAAAATATAGACATAATAGGTATGATAGATATATGTATAAAATATAGATATAATAGATATAATGGATATAGGTATCAAATATAGATATAATAGATATCGGTATAAAATATAGATATAGTGGATATAATAGATATAAGCATAAAATATAGACATAATAGATATAATAGGTATAGGCATAAAATATAGACATAAGAATTATTATAGATAAAGATATAAAATACAGACATAATAGATATAGGTATAAAGTACAGACACAATAGATATAATAGATATAGGTATAAAATATAGACGTGAGAGGTATAATAGATATAGGTATAAAATATAGACATAATATATATAATAGATATAGGTAAAAAATATAGACATAATAGATATAATAGATGTAGGTATAAAATATATACATAATAGATAAAATAGATATAGGTATAAAATATAGACATAATAGATATAATAGATATAGGTATAAAATATAGATCTAATAGATATAATAGATATAGGTATAAAATATACACATAATATATACGATAGATATATGTAAAATATAAACATAATAGATATATGTATAAAATATAATCATAATAGATATAATAAATATAGTTAGAAAATATAGACATAATAGACATAATAGATAGAGGTATAAAATTGAGACATAATAGATATAATAGACATAGGTATAAAATATAGACATAATAGATATAATAGATATAGGTATAAAATATAGACATAATAGGTATAGTTATAAAATACAGACATAATAGATAAAATAGATAAAGGTATAAAATATAGCCATAATAGTTATAATAGATACAGGTAGAAAATATAGACATAATTGATATAGGTATAAAATATAGACATAATGCATATAATAGATATAGGTATATAATATAGACATAATAGGTATCGGTATAAAATATAGACATAATCTATATAATAGATATAGGTATAAAATATAGATGTAATAGATATAATAGATATAGGTATATTATATTGACATAATAGATATAATAGATATAGGTATTAAATATAGACATAATAGATATAGGTATAACATATAGACATAATAGGTATAATAGATATAGGTATAAAATATAGACATAATAGATATAATAGATATAGGGATAACATATAGACATAATGGATATAATAGATATAGGTATAAAATATATACATAATAGATGTAATAGATATAGGTATTAAATATTGATATAATAGATATAATAAATAGAGGTATAAAATATAGAGAGAATAGATATAACAGATATAGTTATACAATATAGAGATAATAGTTATAATGGATATAGGTATAAAATCTAGACACAACAGGTATAGGTATAAAATACAGACATAATAGATATAATAGATATAGGTATAAAATATAGACATAATAGCGATAGGTATAAAATATAGATATAATAGATACAGGTATAAAATATACACATAATAGACATAATAGATATTGGTATAACATATAGACATAATAGATACAATAGATAGATGTATAGACCAATGTCTATATGTATAGACCAATAGATAGATGTATAGACCAATGGAACAGAATAGAGTCCTCAGAAATAATACCGCACATCTACAGCCATCTTTGACAAACCTGAGAGAAACAAGAAATGGGGAAATGATTCCCTATTTAATAAATGGTGCTGGGAAAATTGGCTAGCCATAAGTAGAAAGCTGAAACTGGATCCTTTCCTTACCCCTTATACGAAGATTAATTCAAGATGGATTAGAGACTTAAATGTTAGACCTAATACCCTAACAACCCTAGAAGAAAATCTAGGTAGTACCATTCAGGACATAGGCATGGGCAGGGACTTCATGTCTAAAACACCAAAAGCAACGGCAGCAAAAGCCAAAATTGACAAATGGGATCTCATTAAACTACATAGCTTTTTCACAGCAAAAGAAACTACCATCAGAGTGAACAGGCAACCTACAGAATGGGAGAAAATTTTTGCAACCTACTCATCTGACAAAGGACTAATATCCAGAATCTACAAAGAACTCAAACAAATATATGAGACAAAAACAAACAACCCCATCAAAAAGTGGGGAAAGGATATGAACAGACATTTCTCAAAAGAAGATATTCATACAGCCAACAGACACATGAAAAAATGCTCATCATCACTCGCCATCAGAGAAATGCAAATCAAAACCACAATGAGATACCATCTCACACCAGTTAGAATGGCAATCATTAAGAAGTCAGGAAACAACAGGTGTTGGAGAGGATGTGGAGAAATAGGAACACTTTTACACTGTTGGTGGGATTGTAAACTAGTTCAACCATTATGGAAAACAGTATGGCAATTCCTCAAGGATCTAGAACTAGATGTACCATATGACCCAGCCATCCCACTACTGAGTATATACCCAAAGGATTATAAATTATTCTACTACAAAGACACATGCACACGTATGTTTATTGCGGCACTATTCACAATAGCAAAGACTTGGAATCAACCCAAATGTCCATCTGTGACAGACTGGATTAAGAAAATGTGGCACATGGCCGGGCGCGGTGGCTCAAGCCTGTAATCCCAGCACTTTGGGAGGCCGAGACGGGCGGATCACGAGGTCAGGAGATCGAGACCCTCCTGGCTAACACAGTGAAACCCCGTCTCTACTAAAAAAAAAATACAAAAAAAAAAAAAAAAAAAAAAAAAAAAAAAAAAGAAAATGTGGCACATATACACCATAGAATACTATGCAGCCATAAAAAAGTTTGCGTCCTTTGTAGGGACATGGATGCAGCTGGAAACCATCATTCTTAGCAAACGATCACAAGAACAGAAAACCAAACACCGCATGTTCTCACTCATAGGTGGGAACTGAACAATGAGATCACTTGGACTCGGGAAGGGGAACATCACGCACTGGGGCCTATCATGGGGAGGGGGGAGGGGGGAGAAGGCAGGGATTGCATTGGGGAGTTATACATGATATAAATGATGAATTGATGGGTGCTGACGAGTTGATGGGTGCAGCACACCAACATGGCATAAGTATACATATGTAACAAACCTGCACGTTATGCACATGTACCCTAGAACTTAAAGTATAATAAAAAAATATATATATATATATAGACATAATAGATATAATAGATATAGGTATAAAACATAGACATAATAGATATAATAGATACAGGTGTAAAATACAGATATAATAGATATAGGTATAAAATATAGATATAATAGATATAATAGATAGAGGTATAAAATATAGACATAAAAGATATTATAGAGGTATAAAATATAGACATATTAGATATAATTGATAGAGTTAAAAAATATATAAATAATAGATATAATAGATAAAGGTATAAAATATGGACATAATAGATATAATAGATATAGGTATAAAATATAGACATAATAGATATAATAGATTAGGTATGAAATATAGACATAATACATATAGGTATAAAATATAGACATAATAGATATAATAGATATAGGTATAAAATATAGACATAATAGATATAGGTATAAAATATAGACATAAAGATATAATAAATATACGTATAAAATATGCACAGAAAGGATATAATAGATATAGGTGTAAAATGTAGACATAATATATATAGATATAAAATAAAGACAAAATATATATAATGGATATAGATATACAATATAGACATAATATATAGTTATGAAATATAGACATAATAGTTATAATAGATATAGGTATAAAATATAGACATAAGAGATATAGGTATAATATTTAGACATAATAGGTATAATAGATATAGGTATAAAATATAGACAAAATAGATATAATAGATATAGGGATGAAATATAGACATAATGGATATAATAGATATAGGTATAAAATACAGACATAATAGATGTAATAGATATAGGTACTAAATATTGACATAATAGATATAATAGATTTACGTATAAAATATAGACATAATATATATAATAGATATAGGTATAAAAGGTAGACATAATACATATAATAGACATAGGTATAAAATATAGACGTAACAGATACAATAGACATACGTATAAAATATAAACATGATAGTTGTAATAGCTAAAGGCATAAACTATAGACATAATAGATATAATAGATATACGTATACAATATAGACATAAAAGATACAATAGATATAGTTATAAAATATAGACAGATATAGGTATAAAATATAGACATAATAGATATAATAGATATAGGTATGAAATATGGACATAACAGACGTAGGAACAAAATATACACATAATAGATATAATAGATATAGGTATCAAAGATAGACATACGTATAATAGATATAACATACAGACATAATAGATATAATAGATATAGGTATAAAATAGAGACATAATAGATACAATAAATACAGGTATAAAATATAGCCATAACAGATATAATAGATATAGGTATAAAATAGAGATACAATAAATATAGGTATAAAATATAGATATAATAGATATAATAGATATAGGTATAAAATATAAATATAATAGGTATAATAGATATAGGTATAAAATACAGATATAACAGATATAGATATAACATACAGATATAATAGATATAGGAATAAAATATAGATATAATAGATATAGGTATAAAATACAGATAGAAGAGATGTAACAGATATAGGTGTAAATATAGACATAATAAATACAGGTAAAAAATTTAGTCGAAATAGATAAAATTGATAAAGGTATAAAATATAGATATAATAGATATAATAGGTATAAGTATAAAAAATAAACATAATAGATATAATAGATATAGGTATAAAATGTACACATAATAGATGCAATAGATATAATTATAAAATAGGGACTTAATAGATATAATAGATATAGGTATACAACATAGACATAATAGATGTAGGTATAAAATATAGACACAATAAATATAATAGATATACGTATAAAATGTAGACATAATAGCTATAGGTTTAAAATATAGACATAATAGATATAATAGATATAGGTATGAAATACACACATAATAGATATAATAGATATAGGTATAAAATATAGACATAATAGATACAATAGAGAGAGGTAAAAAATATACATAATAGATATAGGTATAAATTATAGACATTATAGATACAACGTATATAGTTCTAAAATATAGACATAATAGTTATAATACATATATGTATAAAATATAGACATAATAGTTATAGGTATAAAATATAGACATAATAGATATAATAAAGATGGATATAAAAAATAGACATAATAGATATAGGTATAAAATATAGACACAATAGATAAAATAGATATAGGTAGAAAATATAGACATCATAGATATAATAGATATAGGTAAAAAGTATAGACATCATAGATATAATAGACATAGGGATAAAATATAGACATAAAAGATTTAATACATATAGGTATAAAATACAGACATCATAGATATAATAGATATAGGTATAAAATATAAACATATAAGGTATAATTGATATGGGTATAAAATATAGACATAATAGATATAATAGATATAGGTATTAAATATAGACATAAGAGATATAATAGATACAGGTATAAAAAATGGACATAATAGATATAATAGATAAAGGTATAAAATATAGACATAAAAGATATTATAGAGGTATAAAATATAGACATATTAGATATAATTGATAGAGTTAAAAAATATATAAATAATAGATATAATAGATAAAGGTATAAAATATGGACATAATAGATATAATAGATATAGGTATAAAATATAGATATAATAGATATAATAGATATTGGTATAAAACATAGACATAACAGATATAATAGACATGGGTATAAAATGTAGACAGAATAAATATGATAGATATCGGTATAAAATATAGACGTAATTGATATAGTAGATATACGTATAAAATATAGACATAATAGATATCATAGATGTAGGTATAAAATATAGACATTAAAGATATAATAGATATAGGTATAAAACATAGACATAATAGATATGATATATATGGGTATAAAATATAGACATAATACATATGATATATATAGGTATTAAATATACACATAATAGATATAATAGAAATACGTATAAAATATAGATATAATAGATACAGATATAAAATATAGCTAAATAGATATAATAGATACAGGTATAAAATATAGATATAATAGAAATAATTATAAAATATAACAGGTATAATAGATAAAGGTATAAAGTATAGACCTAATAGATATAAAAGATATAGGTATAAAATATAGACATAAGAGATATAATAGATATAGGTATGCAATATAGATATCATAGATATAGGTATAAAATATAGACAGAATAGATATAACAGATATAGGTATAAAATGTAGACATAATAGATATAATAGATATAGGTATAAAATATAGACATAATAGATACAATAGATATAGACTTAATAGATATAATAGATATTGGTATAAAATAGCGACATAATAGATATAACAGATATAGTTAAAATATAGACAAAATAGATATAATAGGTATAGGTATAAAATATAGACACAAGAGATATAATAGATACAATTATAAAATGTAGACATAATAGATATAATAGATATAGGTATAAAATATAGACATAATAGATATAATATATACAGGTATAAAATATAGATATAATAGATATAGGTATAAAATATAGATATAATAGATATACGTATAAAGAATAGATATAATAGATATAGATATAAAATATAGACAGTAGATATAATAGATATAGGTATAAAATATAGATATAATAGATATAGGTATAAAATATAGTTATAGGTAGATGCATAAAATATAGATATAATAGACATAATAGATATAGGTATAAAACATAGACATAATAGATATAATAGATATAGGTATTAAATATAGACATAACAGATATAATAGACATAGGTATACAATATAGACATAATAGATATAATAGACAGTTATAAACGATAGACATCATAGCTATAATAGATACAGGTATAAAATATAGACATAATCGATATAGGTATCAAATATAGACATAATAGATATAATGGATTCAGATATAAAATATAGACATTATAGATACAGGTATAAAATATAGACTTAAAAGATATAATGGATACAGTTATAAAGTGTATACATAATGGATATAATACATATAGGTATAAAAAAAAGACATAATAGATATAGGTATAAAATACAGACATAATAGATATAGGTATAAAATATAGACATAATAGATATACCTATAAAATATAGACATAACATTTAAAATAGATATAGGTATAAAATACAGACATAATAGATATAATAGATATAGGTATAAAACATAGACATAATAGATACAGGTAAAAAATATAGACATAATAGATATAGGTATAATATTTAGACATAATAGATATAATAGATATGGTATAAAATATAGACATAATAGATATAGGTATAAAATATAGACATAAAGATATAATAGATATGCGTATAAAATATACACAGAGTAGGTATAATAGATATGTGTAAAATATAGACATAATAGATATAGATATAAAATATAGACCTAATATTTATAGTGGATATAGATATAAAATATAGACATAATATATAGTTATAAAATATAGACATAATAGATATAATACATATAGGTGTAAAATATAGACATAATATATAGTTATAAAATAAAGACATAAGAGTTATAATAGATATAGGTGTAAAATATAGACATAATAGATATAGGTATAATATTTAGACATAATAGATATAATAGATATAGGTTTAAAATATGGACATAATAAGTATTATAGATGTAGGTATAAAATATGCACATAACAGATATAATATATATATGTATAAAATGTAGACATAATAGATATAGGTATAAAATAGAGAAATAATAGATATAATAGATATAGTTATAAAATATAGACGTAATAGATATTATACATATAGGTATAAAATACAAACATAATAGATATAATAGATATAGGCATAAAATATTGCCATAGTAGATATAATAGACATAGGTATGAAATACAGACATAATAGATATAATAGATATAGGTATAAAATATAGACATAATAGATATGATATATATAGGTATAAAATACAGACATAATAGATATGATAGATATAGGTATAAAATATATACATAATAGATATAATTGATATAGGTAAAAAATATAGACATAATAGATATAATTGATATAGGTATAAAACATAGACATAATAGATATAATAGATACAGGTATAAAATATAGATATAATAGATATACGTATAAAATATAGATATAATAGATATGCATATGGGTATCAAATATACATATAATAGGTATAGGCATAAAATATAGACATAATAGTTATAATAGATATAGGTATAAAACATAGGCATAATAGATATAATCGATAGAGGTATAAAATATAGACATAATAGATATACGTATAAAATATAGATATAATAGATATAACAGATAGACATAATAGATATAATAGATGTAGGTATAAAACGTAGATATAATAGATATAATGGATATTAGTATCAAATATACATATAAAAGATATAGGTATAAAATATATTTATAGTGGATATAATAGATAAAGGTATAAAACATAGACATCATAAATATAATACATATAGGTATAAAATAAAGACATAATAGATATAATAGATAAAGATATAAAATATAGACATAATAGATATAATAGAGGTATAAAATATAGACATAATAGATATAATAGATATAGGTATAAACTATAGACATAAGAGATATAATAGATATAGGTATAAAATATAGACGTAATAGATATAGGTATAAAATATAGACATAACAGATATAATAGATGTAGGTATGAAATATAGACATAATAGATATAATATATATAGGTATACATTATAGACATAATGGGCATAATTGATATACATATAAAATATAGACATAATAGATATAATAGATATTGGTATAAAATATAGACATAAGAGATACAATAGATATAAGAATAAAAAAGAGACATAATAGATATGATATATATGGGTATAAAATATAGACATAATACATATGATATATATAGGTATAAAATATAGACATGATAGATATAATAGATATAGGTATAAAATATAGACAAAATAGATATAGGTAAAAAATATAGACAAAATAGCTATAATAGATATAGGTATAAAATATGGACATAATATATATAAGTATAAAATATAGACAGAATAGATACAACAGACATAGTTATACAATATAGAGATAATAGTTATAATAGTTATAGATATAAAATATAGACAAAATAGGTATAGGTATAAAATACAGACATAAAAGATATAATAGATACAGGTGTAAAATATAGACATAAAAATATAATAGATATAGGTATAAAATGTAGACATAACAGAGATAGGTATAAAATATAGATATAATTGATAGAGGTATAAAATATAGTCATAGTATATATGATAGATATAGGTATAAAATATAGACATAAAAGTTATAATAGATATAGGTAAAAAATATAGACAGAATAGATATAATAGACATAGGTATAAAATATAGACAAAATAGATATAACAGATACAGGTGTAAAATATAGACATAATAGATATAGGTATAAAATATAGACATAATAGATATAATATATATAGGTATAAAATATAGACATAATAGATATAATAGGTACAGGTATAACATATAGACATAATAGTTATAGGTATAAAATAGAGACATTATAGATATAATAGATATAGGTAAAAAATATAGACATAAAGCATATAATAGTTATAGACATAATGGATATAACAGATATAGGTATAACATATAGACATAGTAGTTATAGGTACAAAATACAGACATAATAGATATAATAGATATAGTTATAAAGTATAGAAATAATAGTTAAAATAGATATCGCAATGAAAGAGAGACATAATAGTTATAATAGATATAGGCATAAAATATAAACATAATAGATACAATAGATATAGGTATCAAATGTTGACATAATAGACATAATAGATATAGGTATAAAATATAGACATAATAGATATAATAGATAATGGTAAAAAGTATAGAAATAATAGATATAATTGATCGAGGTATAAAATAAAGATATAATAGATATAGGTATAAAATATAGGTAAAATAGACATAATAGCTATAGGTATAATAATATAGATATAGATATAAAATATTGATATAATAGATATAATAGATATAGGTATGAAATATAGATATAATACATATAGAAATAAAATAGAGACATAGTATATATAATAGATATAGGTTTAAAATATAGACATAATATATATAATAGATATAGGTATAATATATAGACATAATAGATATAATAGAAATACGTATAAAATAGATATAATAGATATAGATATAAAATATAGATATAGTAGATATAATAGATACAGGTATAAAATATAGATACAATAGATATAATAATGAAATAAAAATATAATAGATAAAATGGATCTTGGTATAAAATATAGACATAATAGATATAAAAGATATCGGTATAAAATATAGACATAATAGATATAATAGATATAGGTATAAAATATAGTCATAATAGATATAATATATACAGATACAAAATATAGATATAATAGATATTGGTATAAAATATAGATATAATAGATACAGGAGATATATGTATAAAAAATATATATAATAGAAACAGGGATAAAATATAGACAATAAATATAATGGATATATTTTTAAAATGTGGATATAATAGATATAATTATAAAAGATAAATATAATAGATATAATAGATATTCGAAAAAATTATAGATATAATGTATATAGGTATAAAATATGGTTACAATAGATATAAGTATAAAATATAGACATAATAGATATAATAGATATACGCATAAAATATAGACGTAATAGATACGATAGATATATGTATAAAATATAGATATAAAAGATATATCGGATATAGGTATTAAATATAGATATATTAGATATAGTTATAAAATATAGATATAGTAGATATAATGGATATAGGCATAAAATATAGACATAATAGATAAACGTATAAAATATAGAGATAATACATATAAGAGATATAGGTTTGAAATACAGACATAATAGATATTATAGATACAGATATAAAATATTGACAGAATAGATGCAATAGACATAGTTATATAATATAGACACAATAGGTATAATAGATATCGGTATAAAACATAGACATAAAAGATATAATAGATAGGTGTATAAAATTTAGATTGATATAGTTATAAAACATCGATATAATAGATATAATAGATATACGTATAAAATATAGATATAATATACATAGGTATAAAAAACAGATATAATACATATAATAGATATATGCATAAAATATAGATATAATAGATAATATTATAAAATATAAATATAATAAATATAATAGATGAAGGTATAAAATATACATATAATAGATATCGGTATAAAATATACTTATAAAGGATATAGGTATAAAATATAGATATATTAGATATAATAGATGTAGGTATAAAATATAGACATAAGAGATATAACAGAGATAGGTATCAAATATACACATAATAGATATAATAGATATAGGTGTACAATACAGACATCATAGATATAATAGATATAGGTATAAAATATAGACATAATACATATACGTATAAAATATAGACATAATAGATATAATAGATATAGATATAAAATATAGACATAATAGATATAGGTATAAAATATAGACATAATAGATATAATAGATATAGGTATAAAATATAGACATAATAGATATTACAGATATAGGAATAAAAAATAACCATAATAGATATAATAGATACAGGTATAAAAATATAGACATTATAGATATAGGTATAAAATATTGAATATAATAGATATAATATATGTACGTATAAAAAATAGATATAATAAATACAGGTATAAAATATAGACAATAGATATAATAGATTATAGGTATGAAATACAGATATAATAGATAAAATTATAAAATATAAATATAATAAGATATAATAGGTATAGTTATCAAATAGAGATATAATAGATATAGGTATAAAATATAGTTATAATAGATGTACGTATAAATAATAGACATAATAGATTATAATAGATATAGGTGTAAAATATAGACATAATTAGAGTTATAAAATATAGACATAATAGTAATAATAGATATAGGTATAAAAATATAGACATAATAGATAGAGGAATAATATTTAGATATAATAGATATAATAGATATAGGTATAAAATATAGACATATAGATATAATAGATATAGGTATAAAATATACA
>NW_022141786.1:0-7509 GCF_007565055.1 Rhinopithecus roxellana | reverse complement strand
TGTAACTCTGTGAGTTGCATTCACACATGGCAATGCAGTTTCTCAGAAAGCTTCTCTTTAGTTATTATGTGAGGATATTTCCTTTATCACCATGGGCCCCAATAGGCTCCCAAATATCACTTTGCAGATTCCACGAAAAGAGTGTTAGCAAACTGCTTCTTGAGGCAGAGGTTGTAACTCTGTGAGATGAACTCACAGATCAGAAAGAAGTTTCTCAGAAAGCTTCTTTCACGTTTTGAACGGATGAAATTTCCTTTATCAGCGTAGGCCTCAATGTGATCCAAAGAAGCCCTTCTCAGATTCCTCAAAGACAGTGTTAATGGACTGCTCCACGAAACATAAGTGTAACTCTGTGAGATGAATTCACACATCACCAAGAAGTTTCTAAGAAAGCTTCTTTCTAGTTTTCATCTGTGGATATTCCTTGTCACTGTAATGCTGCTTGCGCTATGAAGTATCTATTGCAGATTCCAGAAAACTGTGCTAACAAACGATCACTGAAGGAGAAACGTGTAACTCTGTGAGTTGCATTCACACATTGGCATGCAGTTTCTCAGAAAGCTTCTCTTTAGTTAGTAGGTAGGATATTTCCTTTATCACCATGGGCCCCAATAGCTCCCAAATATCACTTTGCAGATTCCACGATAGAGTGTTAGCAACTGCTTCTTGAGGCAGAGGTTGTACTCTGTGAGATGAACTCACAGATCAGAAAGAAGTTTCTCAGAAAAGCTTCTTTTCACGTTTTGAACGGATGACATTTCCTTTATCAGCGTAGGCCTCATGTGATCCAAGAGAAGCCCTTCTCAGTTCCTCAAAGACATGGTTAATGGGACTGCTCCACGAAACATAAGTGTAACTCTGTGAGATGAATTCACACATCACCAAGAAGTTCTAAGAAAGCTTCTTTCTAGTTTTCATCTGTGGATATTTCCTTTGTCACTTTAATGTTCATTGCGCTATGAAGTATCTAATTGCAGATTTCCAGAAAACTGTGCTAACAAACTGATCACTGAAGAGAAACGTGTAACTCTGTGAGTTGCATTCACACATGGCAATGCAGTTTCTCAGAAAGCTTCTCTTTAGTTATTATGTGAGGATATTTCCTTTATCACCATGGGCCCCATAGCTCCCAAATATCACTTTGCAGATTCCACGAAAAGAGTGTTAGCAAACTGCTTCTTGAGGCAGAGGTTGTAACTCTGTGAGATGAACTCACAGATCAGAAAGAGTTTCTCAGAAAGCTTCTTTCACGTTTTGAACGGATGAAATTTCCTTTATCAGCGTAGGCCTCAATGTGATCCAAAGAAGCCCTTCTCAGATTCCTCAAAGACAGTGTTAATGGACTGCTCCACGAAACATAAGTGTAACTCTGTGAGATGAATTCACACATCACCAAGAAGTTTCTAAGAAAGCTTCTTTCTAGTTTTCATCTGTGGATATTTCCTTTGTCACTGTAATGTTCATTGCGCTATGAGTATTTAATTGCAGATTTCAGAAAACTGTGCTAACAAACTGGATCACTGAAGAGAAACGTGTAACTCTGTGAGTTGCATTCACACATGGCAATGCAGTTTCTCAGAAAGCTTCTCTTTAGTTATTATGTGAGGATATTTCCTTTATCACCATGGGCCCCAATAGGGCTCCCAATATCACTTTGGCAGATTCCACGAAAAGAGTGTTAGCAAACTGCTTCTTGAGGCAGAGGTTGTAAACTCTGTGAGATGAACTCACAGATCAGAAAGAAGTTTCTCAGAAAGCTTCTTTCACGTTTTGAACGGATGAAATTTCCTTTATCAGCGTAGGCCTCAATGTGATCCAAAGAAGCCCTTCTCAGATTCCTCAAAGACAGTGTTAATGGACTGCTCCACGAAACATAAGTGTAACTCTTGAGATGAATTCACACATCACCAAGAAGTTTCTAAGAAGCTTCTTTCTAGTTTTCATCTGTGGATATTTCCTTTGTCACTGTAATGTTCATTGCGCTATGAAGTTCTAATTGCAGATTTCCAGAAAACTGTGCTAACAAACTGATCACTGAAGAGAAACGTGTAACTCTGTGAGTTGCATTCACACATGGCAATTGCAGTTTCTCAGAAAGCTTCTCTTTAGTTATTATGTGAGGATATTTCCTTTATCACCATGGGCCCCAATAGGCTCCCAAATATCACTTTGCAGATTCCACGAAAAGAGTGTTAGCAACTGCTTCTTGAGGCAGAGGTTGTAACTCTGTGAGATGAACTCACAGATCAGAAAGAAGTTTCTCAGAAAGCTTCTTTCACGTTTTGAACGGATGAAATTTCCTTTATCAGCGTAGGCCTCAATGTGATCCAAAGAAGCCCTTCTCAGTTCCTCAAAGACAGTGTTAATGGACTGCTCCACGAAACATAAGTGTAACTCTGTGAGATGAATTCACACATCACCAAGAAGTTTCTAAGAAAGCTTCTTTCTAGTTTTCATCTGTGGATATTTCCTTTGTCACTGTAATGTTCATTGCGCTATGAAGTATCTAATTGCAGATTTCCAGAAAACTGTGCTAACAAACTGATCACTGAAGAGAAACGTGTAACTCTGTGAGTTGCATTCACACATTGGCAATGCAGTTTCTCAGAAAGCTTCTCTTTAGTTATTATGTGAGGATATTTCCTTTATCACCATGGGCCCCAATAGGCTCCCAAATATCACTTTGCAGATTCCACGAAAAGAGTGTTAGCAAACTGCTTCTTGAGGCAGAGGTTGTAACTCTGTGAGATGAACTCACAGATCAGAAAGAAGTTTCTCAGAAAGCTTCTTTCACGTTTGAACGGATGAAATTTCCTTTATCAGCGTAGGCCTCAATGTGATCCAAAGAAGCCCTTCTCAGATTCCTCAAAGACAGTGTTAATGGACTGCTCCACGAAACATAAGTGTAACTCTGTGAGATGAATTCACACATCACCAAGAAGTTTCTAAGAAAGCTTCTTTCTAGTTTTCATCTGTGGATATTTCCTTTGTCACTGTAATGTTCATTGCGCTATGAAGTATCTAATTGCAGATTTCCAGAAAACTGTGCTAACAAACTGATCACTGAAGAGAAACGTGTAACTCTGTGAGTTGCATTCACACATGGCAATGCAGTTTCTCAGAAAGCTTCTCTTTAGTTATTATGTGAGGATATTTCCTTTATCACCATGGGCCCCAATAGGCTCCCAAATATCACTTTGCAGATTCCACGAAAAGAGTGTTAGCAAACTGCTTCTTGAGGCAGAGGTTGTAACTCTGTGAGATGAACTCACAGATCAGAAAGAAGTTTCTCAGAAAGCTTCTTTCACGTTTTGAACGGATGAAATTTCCTTTATCAGCGTAGGCCTCAATGTGATTGAAGAAGCCCTTCTCAGATTCCTCAAAGACAGTGTTAATGGACTGCTCCACGAAACATAAGTGTAACTCTGTGAGATGAATTCACACATCACCAAGAAGTTTCTAAGAAAGCTTCTTTCTAGTTTTCATCTGTGGATATTTCCTTTGTCACTGTAATGTTCATTGCGCTATGAAGTATCTAATTGCAGATTTCCAGAAAACTGTGCTAACAAACTGATCACTGAAGAGAAACGTGTAACTCTGTGAGTTGCATTCACACTTGGCAATGCAGTTTCTCAGAAAGCTTCTCTTTAGTTATTATGTGAGGATATTTCCTTTATCACCATGGGCCCCAATAGGCTCCCAAATATCACTTTGCAGATTCCACGAAAAGAGTGTTAGCAAACTGCTTCTTGAGGCAGAGGTTGTAACTCTGTGAGATGAACTCACAGATCAGAAAGAAGTTTCTCAGAAAGCTTCTTTCACGTTTGAACGGATGAAATTTCCTTTATCAGCGTAGGCCTCAATGTGATCCAAAGAAGCCCTTCTCAGATTCCTCAAAGACAGTGTTAATGGAACTGCTCCACGAAACATAAGTGTAACTCTGTGAGATGAATTCACACATCAACCAAGAAGTTTCTAAGAAAGCTTCTTTCTAGTTTTCATCTGTGGATATTTCCTTTGTCACTGTAATGTTCATTGCGCTATGAAGTATCTAATTGCAGATTTCCAGAAAACTGTGCTAACAATACTGATCACTGAAGAGAAACGTGTAACTCTGTGAGTTGCATTCACACTGGCAAATGCAGTTTCTCAGAAAGCTTCTCTTTAGTTATTATGTGAGGATATTTACTTTATCACCATGGGCCCCATAGGCTCCCAAATATCACTTTGCAGATTCCACGAAAAGAGTGTAGCAAACTGCTTCTTGAGGCAGAGGTTGTAACTCTGTGAGATGAACTCACAGATCAGAAAGAAGTTTCTCAGAAAGCTTCTTTCACGTTTTGAACGGATGAAATTTCCTTTATCAGCGTAGGCCTCAATGTGATCCAAAGAAGCCCTTCTCAGATTCCTCAAAGACAGTGTTAATGGACTGCTCCACGAAACATAAGTGTAACTCTGTGAGATGAATTCACACATCACCAAGAAGTTTCTAAGAAAGCTTCTTTCTAGTTTTCATCTGTGGATATTTCCTTTGTCCCTGTAATGTTCATTGCGCTATGAAGTATCTAATTGCAGATTTCCAGAAAACTGTGCTAACAAACTGATCACTGAAGAGAACGTGTAACTCTGTGAGTTGCATTCACACATGGCATGCAGTTTCTCAGAAAGCTTCTCTTTAGTTATTATGTGAGGATATTTCCTTTATCACCATGGGCCCCAATAGGCTCCCAAATATCACTTTGCAGATTCCACGAAAAGAGTGTTAGCAAACTGCTTCTTGAGGCAGAGGTTGTAACTCTGTGAGATGAACTCACAGATCAGAAAGAAGTTTCTCAGAAAGCTTCTTTCACGTTTTGAACGGATGAAATTTCCTTTATCAGCGTAGGCCTCAATGTGATCCAAAGAAGCCCTTCTCAGATTCCTCAAAGACAGTGTTAATGGACTGCTCACGAAACATAAGTGTAACTCTGTGAGATGAATTCACACATCACCAAGAAGTTTCTAAGAAAGCTTCTTTCTAGTTTTCATCTGTGGATATTTCCTTTGTCACTGTAATGTTCATTGCGCTATGAAGTATCTAATTGCAGATTTCCAGAAAACTGTGCTAACAAACTGATCACTGAAGAGAAACGTGTAACTCTGTGAGTTGCATTCACACATGGCATGCAGTTTCTAGAAAAGCTTCTCTTTAGTTATTATGTGAGGATATTTCCTTTATCACCATGGGCCCCAATAGGCTCCCAAATATCACTTTGCAGATTCCACGAAAGAGTGGTTAGCAAACTGCTTCTTGAGGCAGAGGTTGTAACTCTGTGAGATGAACTCACAGATCAGAAAGAAGTTTCTCAGAAAGCTTCTTTCACGTTTTGAACGGATGAAATTTCCTTTATCAGCGTAGGCCTCAATGTGATCCAAAGAAGCCTTCTCAGATTCCTCAAAGACAGTGTTAATGGACTGCTCCACGAAACATAAGTGTAACTCTGTGAGATGAATTCACACATCACCAAGAAGTTTCTAAGAAAGCTTCTTTCTAGTTTTCATCTGTGGATATTTCCTTTGTCACTGTAATGTTCATTGCGCTATGAAGTATCTAATTGCAGATTTCCAGAAAACTGTGCTAAACAAACTGATCACTGAAGAGAAACGTGTAACTCTGTGAGTTGCATTCACACATGGCAATGCAGTTTCTCAGAAAGCTTCTCTTTAGTTATTATGTGAGGATATTCCTTTATCACCATGGCCCCAATAGGCTCCCAAATATCACTTTGCAGATTCCACGAAAAGAGTGTTAGCAAACTGCTTCTTGAGGCAGAGGTTGTAACTCTGTGAGATGAACTCACAGATCAGAAAGAAGTTTCTCAGAAAGCTTCTTTCACGTTTTGAACGGATGAAATTTCCTTTATCAGCGTAGGCCTCATGTTGACCAAAGAAGCCCTTCTCAGATTTCATTCAAAGACAGTGTAATGGACCTGCTCCACGAAACATAAGTGACCTCTGTGAGAGGAATTCAACATCACAAGAAGTTTCTAGCAAGCTTCTTTCTAGTTTTTCATCTGTGGATATTCCTTTGTCACTGTAATGTTTCCTTGCGCGATGAAGTATCTAATTGCAGATTTCCAGAAAACTGTGCTAACAAACTGATCACTGAAGAGAAACGTGTAACTCTGTGAGTTGCATTCACACTGGCAAGCAGTTTCTCAGAAAGCTTCTCTTTATTTATTAGTGAGGATATGTCCTTTATCACCATGGGCCCCAATAGGCTCCCAAAATCACTTTGCAGATTCCACGAGAAGAGTGTTAGCAAACTGCTTCTTGAGGCAGAGGTTGTAACTCTGTGAGATGAACTCACAGATCAGAAAGAAGTTTCTCAGAAAGCTTCTTTCACGTTTTGAAACGGATGAAATTTCCTTTATCAGCGTAGGCCTCAATGTGATCCAAGAAGCCCTTGTCATTTCCTCAAGACAGTGTTAATGGACTCCTCCACGAAACATAAGTGTAACTCTGTGAGATGAATTCACACATCACCAAGAAAGTTTCTAAGAAAGCTTCTTGCTATTTTCATCTGTGGATATTTCCTTTGTCCTGTAATGTTCATTGCGCTATGAAGTATCTAATTGCAGATTTCCAGAAAACTGTGCTAACAAACTGATCACTGAAGAGAAACGTGTACTCTGTGATTGCATTCACACATGGAAATGCAGTTTCCCAGAAAGCTTCTCTTTCGTTATTATGTGAGGATATTTCCTTTATCACCATGGGCCCCCATAGGCCTCCCAAATATCAATTTGCAGATTCCACGAAAGAGTGTTAGCAAACTGCTTCTTGAGGCAGAGGTTGTAACCTGTGAGATGAACTCACAGATCAGAAAAAGTTTTTCAGAAAGCTTCTTTCACGTTTTGAACGGATGAAATTTCCTTTATCAGCGTAGGCCTCAATGTGATCCAAAGAAGCCCTTCTCAGATTCCTCAAAGACAGTGTTAATGGACTGCTTCACAACGAAACATAGTTATACCTGTGAGATGAATTCACACATCCCAGAAGTTTCTACGAAAGCTTCGTTCTAGTTTTCATCTGTGGATATTTCCTTTGTCACTGTAATGTTCATTGCGCTATGAAGTATCTAATTGCAGATTTCCAGAAAACTGTGCTAACAAACTGATCACTGAAGAGAAACGTGTAACTCTGTGAGTTGCATTCACACATGGAAATGCAGTTTCCCAGAAAGCTTCTCTTTAGTTATTATGTGAGGATATTTCCTTATCACAATGGGCCCCAATAGGCTCCCAAATATCACTTGCAGATTCACGAAAAGAGTGTTAGCCAACTGCTTCTAGAGGCAGAGGTTGTACTCTTGAGATGAACTCACGATCAAGAAGTTTCTCAGAAAGCTTCTTTCATCACTTTTGAACGGTGATATTTCCTTTATCAACGTAGGCCTCAATGTGATCCAAAGAAGCCCTTCTCAGA
The DNA here is from genome assembly GCF_007565055.1 of Rhinopithecus roxellana. NCBI lineage: Eukaryota > Metazoa > Chordata > Mammalia > Primates > Cercopithecidae > Rhinopithecus > Rhinopithecus roxellana. The sequence continues at coordinate 42 of NW_022141786.1, read as the reverse complement.
TTCCTCAAAGACAGTGTTAATGGACTGCTCCACAAAACATAA
>NW_022141785.1:0-27845 GCF_007565055.1 Rhinopithecus roxellana | reverse complement strand
AAGCTTGCTGTCATCTGCAGCAGCCCTATTCAGAGCATTCACTATTTCTTTAATTACTTCTGTATTCAGTGCATTTTTTTCTGTCGATCTGGTTGATAGCAATATCTGGGTGAATCCATCCTCTTTCTTCACTACAATGTCTCTGTATGTGCTGGCACTCTCCGTTAGCCTTATGGTGAAGTACATTTTCTTGACAAAAGACTGGTCTCTGCCATCATCAGTAACATGTCTTTTGCCACCTTTCACTCTTGCAACTGATGTACGTGTGTCTGTTTTCCAGTGGCTGGTAGTGGGTCTATTAATACCACTATAGCTTTTTGGGGAGCTGAGTCTGTGGCCATGGAAGCAGTAATTGAGCCAGACATCTGAGACATTAGTGGCTGTAGCAGGGTCTTGTCCTCTATTCCAGCCTGTTCTGCACTGGGACCTGACAAAGGGTCCCTGACTGGTTTCCCTTCTGTCACCTTGAAGTCCACCAGGTCCTGCTGATCTACTGCAATAGGGTCCAGTTTCTTGAGTTCCTGAAAGCCGCTCACAGTTTTCTTGTTGTCAACAGGACTGTCAGGTGCAAATGTCTTGAGAGTTGAATTTACTAACTCCATATCCTTTGCATCAGTGAGAAGTGAAGCTGCCTTTCTCCTAATGTTCTTGCTGGCAGCAAATAACTGGCTGCTTTTGGATCCGTGTTGTTTGCCAGTCACTAGCATTTTAGGAGAGCTCTTAGTATAGTCCGCTTTGGTAGATCTGGAAGTTCTTCTTCTGGCATTGTTTGAACAAATTCTACTTGTCCTGGTCCATTCTAGTTTTTTCTGTTTCTCAGTCTGTCGTCTATTAAAATCATGTATACATTTTTGACAGTTCATGAGGTGATGTTCTGGTTCCCAAGTGTCATCCTGTTTGTCATAACCTTTCCACCGAACCAAATACACTGTATTCCCATTTTTGTCTTGTCTTTTGTCAACAATTGTTTCAACCTCAAACTCCTGGGAAGCCATGAAGAAAGACACAGTGTTGGAGCAGTTGCTGTGCCAACTTTGTTTCAGTTGCCTCTCCACCTCGCCACTTCTTTCTGCCTCCAGTGCTTCACCAGGTTCTGAGTATGGATGAGTCCCTAGTGGAACAGCTTAGGCTTTGTCTCATGGTACATGATAGCTTGCTCAGTAGCCTCAGAGAAGAGTAGTTAAATCCGCAGCCCCTATCTTCTTTTGTAGTACAGAAAGCATGCTTCCTGCCAGTTACTCTTTTGTGTTTCTTTGTTTAATTGTGGTTGCTATGACGATTAATTGAATATTCTAATGTTATAACAATTTTAAAGTTATACTAGCTTACATTTAGTAACATACAAAACCGTTACTCCCATGTAACTTAACTGCACTGTTTCATTTACTGAATTATCAAAATTATACCTTGCATGTCAAAAACAAAAATTAGTCATAGATTTTTTATTAAATATTAGTGTTTTAAGTTACTTGAGAACAAATTGTGGAGGTGCACATTGTTAATTATTTCATCTTGGATAATTTTTCATGTATTTATCTTTACCTTAAATTTGCTTATTCGTATGGCTTTTGAGTGTGTGTTCTTTCTACCCTGAAGTACTCCATAAGACATTTCTTTTTTCTTTCTTTCTTTTTTTTTTTTTTCTTTGAGACAGGATCTGGCTCTGTCACCCAGGCTGTGGAGTGCAGTGGTGGGATCTGGGTTCACTGCAAGCTCCGCCTCTCAGGTTCCCACCAATGTCCCGCCTCTCCTCCCGAGTAGCTGGGACTAAGAAGACAGATAAGACAGATTAGAAGTCCACTGGTTATTTTTGAAGGCCCTTTTGCGTGACTAGCTACTTCCCTTGCTTCTCTTGAAAATCCTCAAAATTCTCTTTGTATTTGTTCTCAACAGTAATTATCAGGTAATTCTGAGTTTGTTTCTTTGAGTTTCTGTTACTTGAGTTTGTTGAACCTGTTGGGCTTATTTATTGTCTTAAATTCTTGCAATTTTTACAAGTATTTCGTGAAATTGTCACCTTGATTCTTTGTCTCTCCTTTGAACTTCCAAAATGCATAATTATGGCTGCTTGTTGTTGTCCTCAGGTTTCTAGGCTGACCCATTCCAGCCTGTGTTGCTGACCACTATATTGTTGACGGCTGCCATGGGTGTGCATCACAGTGTGAGGCCAGTTTGTCAGTTGGTCTCGGAAGAATGAAGCATCCCAGAGCTCAATTCCCAGACTTCAATCCTTGCAGTCTCATTAGTGCACCACAATGTAGCAATCTCTAATTGTGAGGCGACCAAGAAAATTACGGAAATGGATGCAAACAGTTTGAAGCAAAACTTTTAAAAGTGAAAGTAAAAAACTCTTCACAGTGGTTGACCTACTATGAGGCTGGGATTTACTGCTTCTAAAGGCAGAGAAGTCAAGGAATGGTGTCTTGGAGTAAGCATTATTCAGCTGGACCCTGAACTTGTACTTGGATTCATCGGGACATGAAGTGAGACTTACAGAAGCTACTGAGCTCAGCCTTGCCACTTGACCGTGAACTAAGAAGGAGTTGAAGTGTCAGCTTGGCCTGAGACGTTGGCCTGGGACCAATCACAGGCTGAAGTAATGTCTCATGGCCACAATAATTAAGTTTCCAACGATACAGCTGGGTCAGGATATTTTATGAACTGGAAAGTATGAAATATTTGGAGGTATCTGTGGACTCTCTTGAAGGAGCACTACTCAGCTCAGTTCAGTGTCTGGCCTGGGAAAAATGAGAGGCCAAACAAAAGTTTTGTCTGGATCACTGGGCTGAGGAAAAGCAGAAGCTGAATGGATAATTCATGTATATTTGCCTCGCATTCCAAAACATGTCCACATAGAAAAGAAAAGTATTACATCACAACCCAGTGGAGCCTACTGTGTATCAAGTCCACAAAGGGGGAAGTGTGTATTTTCTTGAAGTCTCCTAATTACATGAATGACAGAACCCTTTGATTACTTTGTCCTTGTTCCCTTCTCTGTGTAGCTGTGGATATGTTTTACGCAAAAAATGGCAAAGGCATTTTCAGGTTCTACCTTGTTTTCTTATTGGTGCGTATGTGGATATATTGTCAGGCTATCCTCCTGTTCTACTTTTTTTCATTGGTGTCTGCGGCCTACGTTTTCATTCTGTTCCTGGAAAAACACAGAGAGTGTGATTCCATATGTATATGGAATTTTGTATGAAGTTTGTTTATGATATCAACATCAAAAAAAGCTGAGTTATTTAAAATGTTTACAGTTTTAGTATTTATTCAAGTAATCCTTTTTGAGAATACTTACAAACTGTTTAATTTGCCATCGCTTTATATATTTATATACATCACATACATGTATATAGACATATATATAAATATACATATATGTATGCAGGGGAGGTTATAATTACTTACACAGGATCAAAATAGGCTGCCTGCAAACTGAGGAACAATGAGTGCAAGTCTGAGTCCCAAAACTCAAGAACTTGGAGTCTGGGGTCCGAGAACAAGAAAGCAAGAAGTATCCAGCATAGGAGACAGATATATGTTTTGGAAGCTAGGCCCATCTTGCTTTTTGACGTGTTTCTGTGTGCTTGATATTTGCTAGAAACTTATTAGATTGTGCCCACCAGATTAATGTAGATCTTCCCATTGATTCAAATATAAACCTTTTTTGGGGGGAAACACTCAAGAAACATATCTGGCATTAATACTCTGTATCGTTCAATCCACTGAATAAGACACTCAGTATTAACCATCAGAAGTCCACCCCTTTTCAACTTGAATCAATACACATCTCCTGCTATCGTACATAATCTTCAAATGCAGACAAAAATGAGGTCTTAATTATACGTCACATAATACAATCATCCTCTTACAACCTGGAGTGCAACAATCCCCAATGCAAACACTATTTCATAAACTTTACAATATGCAAATATTGTTAAGAATTCAATGAATTTTGTGCAACATGATAAAGGAAAATAAAAGAGACACTTTCTTAGTACATGTGTATACGTGCACAAACTTTTTTTTTTTTTTTTTTTTTTTTTAAAGGAGGATATACTTAAGACAATTAACATCCTAATTTCTGCAACTGGTCAAGTGTCTATGGCAGGTATGGATGACTAACTTCTTCTATTACACATTGTTTGTTCCCTTTGCCTTCAGGAAGCACCTCAGAAGGTTGCAGTTTTTATTGTTGTGTTGTGGTTGTTGTTATTGTTTCTGTTATCTGGTGAGTGAATCCAAAGCTTAATACCTGAAGGTTCTGGCCAACTGTAGTCTTGTCAGGAATGGGCTGTTGTAGTTTCCCATTGACCTTAAACACATGTCATGGTAGTGCTAAGACACGTCCTAATGCATCTTCTGTATTTTATGCATACTCTCCTTCCCTCCATTGTGGATAGTAGGCTGATTTCATCTTTAGTTCAGGTCAGTCACCCCAGTCAACACTGTAACTGCCTTCTCAGAATGTTGACGTAAAGGCAGGAGGAGGCAAGGTGTCCAGAAGGCAATCTAAAACTTCAGGTTTAACAAAATCGTTATTGTTTCTTTCCGGTGGCACCAATTGTCCTCAGGGAACTAAGTCCTCTAGGCCAGCAGAGTATAATGTCATAAAGAAACAAGAAACAAAAATGGTTGCTAGTGGAACACCAGGAGTGATAGCGAGTTGGTGAATGAATTTCTACTTCCATCGCTTGGTCTCTGGACCCATGGATTTTGGCTATGGAAGAAACAATACCATATATTGGATGCTGATTCAGAGAATACATGGTCTTCTGGAGACCTCTGCCAGAGCCCTGCAAAGTATTGTCCCCCTAGTTGGCATTACACTTATAACATCAAAGGACCACTTCACCATTCCATTAATTTAGCTACTTCAGGAAAATCAGAAGCAAGGTAAGGCCACTAGATGTAATGAGTGGCAGACCACTGCCATGCTTCGTTTGCAATAAGTGAGTGCACTGGTCAGAGGCAATGTTGTGCTCAATACCATAATGTTGCAAAAGGCGTTTTGTGAGGCCATGAATGGGAGTCTTGGCAGAAGCATTGCGTGCAGAATGGGGAAATCCATATCCACACGTATGTCTATTCCAGTGAGGACAAGTCTCTGCCCTTTCCTTGATGAAGAGGTCTCATATAGTTCATCTGTCTCCAGGTAGCTGGCTGATCAACCCTGAGCAACTGGACCATAGTGAGGGCTCAGTTTTGTTCCCTACCTGCTGGCAAAATGGGCACTCAGATGTGGCCATAGCCATGTCAGACTTTGTGAGTGGAAGTCGGTGTGGCTGAGCACATGTGCAAACTCACTTCCTGCCACCATGGCCATTTTGTTCATGGACCCATCGGGCAATGAGAAGGATGGCTGAGGAAAGAGGCAGAGGGTGTCCTTGAAAACAGTGTTCCTATCCACTTGATTATTAAACTCTTTATCCACTGAGGTGACTTGTTGGCAAGCACTCATATGGAATACAAATATTTTGACAGTTTTTGATCACTCACAAAAGTCCGTCCATGTACGTCTTTCCAAAATTCCTTTGTCACCAATATTCTAATCATGCATCTCCCAAGTGCCTAATATCCAGCCCAACCATTGGCTTTGGACCAAGAATCAGTAAATGGTCAGAAATCTAGTCATTTCTCTTCCAATGTAGAGTTCACAACCAGCTTCACTACTCAAAGTTCTGCCCACTGGGAAGACTTCTCCTCACTGCTGTTCTTTAGGTGTCCTAGAAAGGGGGTCTAGTTCTTCAGCCCTCCAATTTCAGGTAGGAACTGCATTTCATTGAGAACTGTCTGTGAACCAGGACCCTATCTTCTCTTCCTCTGTCAACGGATCAGACCTATCTTCCCATGAGGTCATCAGTACAGTCTGATGGAGAGAAGGTTGAATGGCTGGAGTAGAGATCGTGGGCATTTGAGTCACTTTCTCATGTAACGTAGCTGTGCCTTAGGACCTGCTGAAGCCTGCTCATGTGTATACCACATCTGTTTGATGATGAAATGCTGCCGTGCACAACCTGCTTTATGACTCGGTGTGTCAGAAAGCACCAAGTTGATAACAGGCTGTGTACTTCACACGGTGACATGATGACGAATAGTCAAATGTTCAATTTCTAAGTAAGCCCATAAATGGGCCAAGAGCTGTGTCTCCAAAGAATAGGAGTTATCTGCCAAAGATGGCAGGGTCTTGCTTAAAAATTGTAGAGGGATATGCTGTGTTTCACCTGTGGGAGCACTGCAAAGTATTGTCACATAGTTAGCATTGTAATTGTAACTTCAAAAAGCCATTTCACCGTTCTATTAATCCAGCTGCTATAGGATAATGGGAAATATGGTAAGACCGGAAGATTGAATAAGCAGGACACCAGACACCACAGCCACAGTTCTTTAGCTGTGAGCTCCAAACAGCATTCCTATCTGCCAGTGAAACCTCAAGCACCATTGAATTTGCTGGTTCCTGTGGCCCAAGTGGTAGAGGGGTTTTCACCAGAGCCTGCAGTAGTTGCAGAGTCTTTTCCTGTTCCGGATTGCCCCTGAAAGCTGCAGCCCTTCGAGTCACTCAATAAGTGGGCCAGGGAGACATTTTCAAATGAAAAAATCTGCTGTCTTAAAATTCCGAATAGGCCTAGTGGGCATTGTGCCTCTTTCTTAGTTAGAAGAGGGACCTCATACAACAACGTGTTCTTTACCCTGGAAAAGATATTTTGACAGGCTTCAAAAGACTGGACCCCTAGAAACATTGCAGAGTGAGAAGGTCTCTGAATTTTAGTCAGCTTTATTTCCTGTATTCTGCTACATAAACGTCTCATCAAGAATTCAAGTGTGCTTGCTACTTCTTGCTCAGCCGTCAAATCAGCCTAATTTCATCAATGTGATGGACCAATGTGCTATCTTACAGAAGTGAAAAACAATCAAGGTCTCTCCAAATAAGATAATGATGGGAAGCCAGAGAGATAGCATAGACCCAGGGAAGGTTAATAAATACACATTGCTGGCCTTGCCACTGAAGGCAAATTGCCTCTGGTGGTTCTTTTAGACAAGAATTAAGAAAAGGGCACTGGTCAAGTGAATGTCTCCATACCACGTAACACAAGATGTATTAACTTGCTCAAACAATAAACCACACTGTATTAGCACCAGCTGCAAGTGGATTCACAACTTCATTAAGTTATGATACTCCAATGTCAATCTCCAAGATGCACCTGTCTTCTGCACAGGCTAAATCAGAGAGTTGAATGAGGATGTGCTGGTAATTACCACCCCGGCATCTTTGAAATTGTTTATGGTGGCACCCATCTTTGCAACCTTCTCAGGGTTTTGATAATGTTTCTCATTTCCTATTTTTCTAGGTAGGGGCAGCTCTAGTGGCTTTCATTTAACCTTACCTATTTGTCGCAGCCTTTCTCCTGAAATCAAGGAAATGTGGGATTCTGCCAGCCTCTACGTATATCTATGCCAGTTATCATTTCAGGCCTGGGAAAATGACCAAAGGGTGACTGCAGGGACTCACTGGACACTCTGTAAATCTGACCTAATAAGCTAAAACTCTATGAATTACCTGACCTCCCTGAGCTCCTACTTTGACTGTAGGACCACGATACCTTTTGGGTCCCCTGGAACCCACATCAGCATAGAGCTAGTGTCCAGTAGTTTCTGAAAAGCCTGATTATTTTCTCTTCCTGAATGCACAGTTACCTTGGGAAAAGCCTAGAGGTCTCCTTGGGGAAAGATGGTGTAAAGATTCATTGCATAAATCGTCAATTAGGTAATGGGTGTTCTGGTCAAGGGAATTCAGCCTCCCCTTAATTCAATGGGTTCTTGGTCTTTCAACTGGCTGTAGTCTGGAAATTGATGGAGGGGCTGCACTTCTCCGTTTCCATCACTCAGAAGAGTCTTTTGTCCTTTTGTCCCGGAGATTCCTGTATGTGTAACCTAAGTATGAATGCAGTAGGCTTTCCATCAATTTCACTTCTATGAACACCATGATTAATTAACCAATGGCAGAGCTATACAGGAGCCACATTACTCTGACTGCCACTGTCCCTTAGCTCTGTCCACATTGCCCTGGATGGTTGAGTGCTGCCACTTGGTCCCTTGTCACATCAGGATTCCTATATTTGTCATCGTATTTAAAGTTTTCAGTTGAGCTACTGTGGTTTCCAGAGAAGACCAAGTACTGGGACTACTCAAAAAGGCAAGTCCTGACCACCCAAATCTGTTTCACAGGTGACTGGTCAATGATATGTGTTCTGGGCCCTACCAGATTGGATGGGTAAGTCTAAAGGATGAGTCTGCTTTACCATTCAAATCTCCCTAAGTTTTGGATCTCCTCTCCATTAAACCAATGTAGGCCAGGCATTTCCAGCTCCTCACGGAGGGCCAACTTTTAATCCACATATCAACTAACTAGCAAATCAAATCAACTATTAGAAGTTTTTATTTATTTATTTTTTCTCACCAAGCTGTCTCATTAAGCACAAAATCAATACTTTGTGCTGATTAGGATCAGTAAATTCAGCTGATACAACTCTCTGTTCCTTCCACCATAATCCAATACACATAGTATCCACTCCCATGCCTGTTCTCCAGGTTGATGTTCATATAAATAAGGTAAATCGAACGTTTTTGTTTGTATGTGTGTGGTGTGACTGTGTAGCACACCACCTCATGGGTCCACACTCTCTACATCACCTGTTGAAGCCCCCACAGCATTCCAGCCCGGTCTAGAAACACAGAGAGGTGTTCAGGATGGCTCCTGAGAAAAATCACATTATGTAATTTGGCATCTGCCTAAGGGAAGGCCATATCTGTTGCCTCAGTCAATGCAGGTTTGATCTCCTCAGACTCAGTTGGAAAGACTGATGGCAGCATGGATCAGAAGGACAACGCTGCCCCTTCTGGAGATAGAATGCTGATCTTCTTGGCAAAAAGCTTCATCATCACGGTTTACACACTCAGTAACTCCAGTTTCGTCAGGGTCCTCCCACACATCCTCATTCCGAGTTGCAGAGTCCCATTCTATTCAACCAATGTCCCACTATAACTGTAGATACCGTTTGAGGATGTGCACGCATCTTTCATTGAAGGTCAGGAACTTACATGATGAGAGACTGGAATTTTGGGGTCTTTCTCTACAGGTGGTAAGACTAACAGGGCAAAAATTAGGAGAGTTGAGGCTCAGTTTCTGCTTCTGATGCTGGGAGACAGAAATTTCTGAATTCATCATTACCTCTCATTTTGCCCACTGAACTTAGAGCTACCCAGCAAGCTTCGTTATGATCCTTGGTTCTCCAGCTATGGTCAAAGGTATTATGCAGGGATAACTCAACTCCTTGCCTCTCCCAGTGGATGAATCGGGAGTGTCAAATGCATTTATCTTGCATAACTCTCCACATGATGTCCACCAAAGATTATCAGTATTCTCCATGTTATGAGAAGTAGAGTCCTTTGCATGAATGCATCAAATTATATTTAACAGCCAACCACAGAAACTCCAAAAACCAGTGAAAGAACTTTCTTTTTAATATTCTGTTTTTCTAGAACCACTTCTGGGACCAAAATTTGTATTACTCAGGGTTGACTCCCTGGGACAGGACTTTAGTAGAGTGTATTAAGTACTAACTTACACCACTGCAGGGTCACATACAGGCTGTCGGGGAGCTCAGGGGCAACAAGAGCCAATCTGAGTCCCATAATTGAACAACTTGGAGTCCAAAAATGTGGACAGCAGAGAGCATCTAGAAACACCGCAAGGAGGTAGGTTGTGAGGCTAAACTAATCTCACCTATTCACGTTTTTTCTTTCTGTTTTATATTCCCTGGAAATTAATAGATTGTGCCCACCAGATTAAGGGTGCTTCTGCCTTCCTCAGCCCCACTGACCCAAGTGATAATCTCATTTAGGCAACACTCACACGACACATGCCAAACTAATAGTCTGTATCTCTCAAGCCAGTTACATTCACACTCGGTGTTAGTCATTACAGGCTCGTGTTGAGAAATTTGCTGATCCCCACTAAGTCTCCACCTTCAAGCCAGGAACAGACTGAAGTCTGGGTCCTAGGCTGATGGACAAGAATGGGAACCACTGGTGCTTTTTTGAAAGGCGTGTATTGTTGCCAAATAATCTAATCAGGAAGCACTTTCTTTCCTCTGAAGCAAAAATATTCCTGGACTCAACCAGATTTGAGGACTTTTCAGACTAGCAGCTGTGGAGACGAGCCTCCCACCCAAGGATAAATCTTATCTATACATTTCTGACTCTCCACTTGTCCATCTACCTCAATCTTCCTGGATGCAGAACAACTGTTTGAGAATCATTGAATGGTGGAGCTGAAAGAACTGTAACACAAACGGGAACAAAAAGATGTCTCTTGCTCATCACATTGTCAAAGGCAAACATAAGAGGATAGTTGTGACCTTCAGGGTGCACAGAACTAGGGTCTCTCAAAGCCAGGGCTGTGACACCCTCTTTTAGGGTTTTTCTGTTTCTGGCATCCCCAAACCTCTGGGTATCACTGCATTCCCCAGTATCAGCTGTGGAAGCTGCCTACAGTATGCCTGGTCCAGCTGCTGCTTCTCAGTGAGATGGCACCTAAATTTTCCTGCTTTGCCACAGCTGGCAGGCCTGTCAGTGCATAGCGGCTGGACCCCACATTTGCCGATATACCACTTGCCACTCTGCCTCACGTTTGCCCCTGGAAGGTGATAAATCCTGGTCCATAAAGCAACCTGAGTGCGGCCTATCAGGCAAAGTGGGTAGAGCAAGCTTAGCAGGACTGAGCAAAACTCAGGCAAAGGCACCACGCACCACAGAAGTTTTCAACAAGCAAGGTGACTCCCCCAAAATCCCATGACAAAAGGAGGATAGCTATGTGTGTTTGAATGCCTTTCTTCTCTTGGATCTTGAAATACTTATAATTCAGTCTCCTACAATTTGGAAATTTGTTAACCTTAAGTGAAAATCATTATATTTCAAACTCTTTTAGAAATAAAAGTTGAAAGATTGGAATTTGCATTGAAACACCCTATCCCTCTTACTGATATAGACATATATTCTTTGAGAATATACTTCTGTAATGCATGGCATTGGGCTTCAGGCTAGCATTCTTCCACTAGATTATAAAGCTTACTAACGCATTTCTGATCCCTGGGTTTTGACACTTTGTTCTCGTACAATTTCTTTTTGTGAGGAGCTTTTTGCTGTGCATTGGAGGATGAGGAGCAGCATTTTGGGCCTCTTCCACTAAGCTCCAATGTAAACTCCTTTATTCATGGAAGAAATACCCAAATATGTTTGTGTCTGGTGGAGGCAACTTTGATGACTCTCTTTATCATATAAGTTAAGCCCCAAATACTTCTCTTTTTGCAGGCTCGTGTTAAAACCACAGGTGAAATGGGTGCCGAAGAGCTGACATAAAAGGCCAAATTGGGGTAAGAAAAGAGTTTATGGGTCTTCCATCTTCATCTCAAAATGCTCAACATCACTAGTATGAGGAAATAGAAATCTAAAATGCAATGAGATACTATCTTAGACCAGGGGAAATGGTGATTACTAAAACCCATGAAACAACAGATGGTAGTGAGGAAGTACAGTAATACGAATGTTTATACATTGTTGTTTGGAGTGTGACTCAGTACAGACGAGGTGGAAAAGTGTGTGGCAATTCATCAGGTATCTAGAATGAGAAATACCACTGGACTCACCAATTTCATTACTGGGTATATAGCCCACCCACACCCTAAAATAGGTCGTTCAATTACAAGGATGCGTGCATATGTATGTGTATTACTGCACTATTCACATTATCAAAGACATGGAATTAAGCCAAATGCCCATCAGTGGCACACTGGATAAAGAAAGTCCGGTACCCAATACACCACAAAATCACATGCAGTCATGAAAGGAACAAAGTCATGTACTGTGAAGGAACATGAATGAAGCTGGTAGCCATCATACTCAGCAAACTTAAACAAACAAACAAAAGAACAAACACTGCGTGTTCACACTCATGCATGGGAACTGAACATTTAAGACACATAGACACAGGGAGGGGAACCACAGCACATCTGGGTTTGTCAGGGGGCAGGGAAAATAAGAGCTTCAGGAAAAAATAGCTAATTTACGCAGGGCTAAATACCTAGGGGATGGGTTGATGGGTTCAGTGAACAAACATGGCGTTCATTTACCTGTGAAATAAAATATGCATGTCCCACATATATACCACAAAACTTAATGTAAAATAAAATTAGCTGAAGAAAAAATTTAAAAGTATTCATTTTTGTAGTGGTTTTAGTGACTTTGAAATGTGCACCACACCTTACTTAAGACATTTTGTAAAATAAGTACAAATCAGAGTTTCAAGAAACTGTACTGAAAAGTAAATAAGTAATATATTTCAATTTTTACTGGACAGCATTTTCTTTTCTTTCATTTTGAGGATGGACTCTTACAGTCTCTTCAGCTGGAGTGCAGTGGTGCAATCTTGGCGTGCTGCAATCCCCTGCCTCCCAGCTTCAAGGGATTAATCTGCCTCAGCCTTTGATTATCTGAGATTGCACCTGTGCACCAACACACTGATGGGGTTTCACCATAACTGGCCAGACTAGTCTCAAGTCCTGACGTCAAGTAATCTGTCCTCCCTCACTATCCAAAATTCCTGGGATTATAGATGTGAGCCAGTAGTGGTTGGCCCTTGATTGAATTTTTAATTGAGAAACATAGCAACCTTGCAACGCTTTACTTTCTGTATCATAAGTTTATGAGTTTCTTCTATATGTCTCATAAGGCAAGAAAAAATAATATAACTTTAATGCATTCTATTTCCATTGGACATGAATGTATTTCCATTATGTGTAATTAAGAGTTATTCTATTTAGAATGTCATTCTTCTTTTGTGTAAAACTCTCAGGTTGTGGAAATTTCTTTGAAAAGATAACTTTGGAAACCGATTACATTTATTGATATAAATGGCTCTTTTAAAGAAACTTTTTCTGTAAGAAAATTCAAAATTCATTGAAGATACGGGATGTTTAATTATGTTTTACAACCTAGGTTTTCTGTGAAAATACTGTGATTACTTCTCTCACTTCCAAAAACATTAATTGATGTTGTCCATCTTCCTGCATGAAAATTTCACCTGCAATGCATGAGAAGTAAGAATTCCAGCAGAGCAAGTGATTTCAATCGGTAGCTCACCCACTACCATGAATCCTGGCTTTGAGCTACTTGTAGCACAAACTATGACTGTGTACAAAAAAAAAATCAAAAAAGAGAGTAGGCTCTTGACTGTATATATGACCTACAACAACGCAATAACTAGTGAGTCGTTTAATTTATAAACCCACTTTTATTTGATTAATATACATTGAGTTTGTTGAAATGCTATTGTTTTCATTTAGAAAAAGAAATGACTCATGATTTTTCTTTTGATTTGGTCAACTAGCCCAACGTTGTAGCCATCAGGTATGTAATTAGAAGAAGTTTAGTGAGAGAATATAATTTTTTTCATGAAGGTGAATTTCTTTATTTCCTTTTGTTTTTTTTTTTTTTTTTTTTTTTTTTTTTTTTTTTTTTTGAGACGGAGTCTCGCTCTGTCACCCAAGCTGGAGTGCACTGGCCAGATCTCAGCTCACTGCAAGCGTCCGCCTCCTGGGTTCATGCCATTCTCCTGCCTCAGCTTCCCGAGTAGCTGGGACTACAGGCGGCCCACCACCTCGCCCGGCTAGTTTTTTGTATTTTTTAGTAGAGACGGGGTTTCAACTGTGTTAAACCAGGATGGTCTCGATCTCCTGACCTTGTGATCCGCCCACCTCGGCCTCCCAAAGTGCTGGGATTACAGGCTTGAGCCACCGCGTCCGGCCTCAGTGGCATTTTATTACTTCTAAATGTCCACATATATTCCACCAAAAGAGGATGTTTCAAGCTACACAGAACTGAAACACAAAGTGAGACGTAGTGTCAGCAAATTAACATTTAATAACATATAATTTAGTGCATTTCAAGAGGAATCTGAGTGTTAATTATATATGTAACAAACCTATTCTGTACAGACTTTAGTAAATATGAAATTATATTTATATATTTATTTTCTGTGTATTTTTTATAGCACATTGTAGGAGTTTCCACTACAATTTTTGGTTAATTTATTTAATGACTTTCGACATGGTAAATACATATTTGCAAAGAGATCTCTTTAAAACAACTCTGCTGTTGTTAAACACTTTAGCTAAGTGTTTTATGTGTTTACTATATATTTTCAAATACATAAGAGAATATGAACTAGCAATTATTAACTGACCACTAATTTTATATTCCTGTTCCAGAAATTATCTCTGGGCTTGAATTAATCCATAAATACAGCTGTGTGTTTATTTTTTAGACATATGAGCATATAAAGTAGACTATATTGCTAAATTTGTTTTGTAATTAGTCACATATCTGTCAGTAACATGAAGAATCACTTAATTCTGTTTGCAGGTACATAATCCTGCAGTTCAGTGTGCTCTAACTTATGCAATCCCCCTCTAAGATGGATTGACTTGCTAAGTGTTATTCAGTTTTGCACTAAGAAAGAAGAATTTACACTTCTGATTTGATTTTAAACACACCATCCCAGTTGACTTTATCTCATATCAAAACACCGAGTATAGACAAAGCGATTACCACTATTTACTGTGGGGAAAAAAGCAGATATTTCTGTGAAGGGTATAGATTTATGAGTCAGAGCAATCTCAGTTAAAACTGGGAAATCTCTAATATTTTATTTATATAAAGTTCTAACTGCAATGCATTGAATACACTCATGTTAATTGCAAAAGTTTTTAAGCAGTGAACTCATAATGATTAAAGCTAAGCCTGTGTTTAATACATGAAACTTTAATACTGTATCATATTCTCTAACTGTTTCAAAGAAAGCATTTTTTCTTATCCCAGGTTGGGAAGCACTTACTGAGTGGGAAAATCTGATCCCACTGGACTCCAGCCAAAGAAAGATTTGTGGGGCTCAATGACACTGGTGCTACTTCTCCAATACATTCTGTGATCTGACACTTGTACCTGATCCCTGTCATCAGCAACAGTGTTTCTACTATTGAAAACACAAGGAGTGACATAAATGATTGTTGGGGGCCTGGGAATAGCAGGTTTTCATCCTCCAGACCTCAGAATGCCAGATCCATGGACAAACTTGACCGTGCACCAAGAAAAGCCCACAGACACTCAATGCCAGCTACTGAAAGCTGTTTGGCGAAAGGTTGCAACCTGTAAAGCCTCATGAGAGGAGCTGTACAAGACCATGGAAGCCCACCTGTTGCATCTGCATGACCTGAATATGAGACATTAAGTTAAAGAAGATCATCCTGGAACCTTACGTTTTTCATGCCTCATTGGATTTCAGATGTACTTAGTGCCTGTAACCCCTTTATTCTGGTCAATTTCTCATATTTGGAAGGCCTGTATTTTCCCAGTTCCAGTAGTCCCATGTATCTAGGATGTAACTAAGTTGCTTTCAGTTTTACAGGTACATAGGCAGAAAAAAATTACCTTGATCCAGATAAAACACCAGACTTTGGACTATTGAGTTAATGCTTGAATGAGTTAAGACATTGCAGTACCATTGGAAAAACATGATTGATTTTGAAATGTTAGGATTTCAGATTTTGGAGTGGCCGTGGTTGGAATGATATGATTTGGACTGTGACCCCACCCAAATTTTATCTTGAATTTTCTTAAGTGTTGGTGGGGAGGATAAGATAGGGAGTAATCAGTATGGGGACAGGTGTCTTTTTGTTTGTTTGTTTATTTTTTCATTTTGTGCTAGTCTTGTGATTGTAAGTCCTCATTACATCTGATGGCTTTAAACATCAGTGTTTTCATCATCACACCCAAAAGCTCTCTGTTTGCTTGCTGCATCCGTGGCAAGCTGTAACTTGCTCCTCTTTGCCTTGCCAAACATGTAAATCTCTAAGTCAATAAATCCCCCGCCCCTTACAAATTGCCCAGTCTAGCATATATCTTTATAAGTGCATGAACATGGGCTAAAATAGTACAAATATCAGATTGATTAATAAAGCTCTTCTACTTTTGTTTCACAGTCAAGAAGTAAAATGCAAATGTGTGGAGGTCTCCAGAAATTTACATCTAATACTTTTTAGTTCAGTAACTTTGTCTTAACTTATTTTAATATAAACAATGCTGAAAGAGTTGTGAAGTCAAGTGATTACAGTGTACTCTATATTTTCTGATTAGTACTAACTGAAGACTACAGTCATTTTACTTTTCCTTTTAAGAGACAAACTTCATAATGCTCTAGCTGGAATGAATACAGTGGTGCTATCATCACCAACTGCAGCTTCTAAATCCTGGACTCGTGTCATCCTACTTCCGCCTCCCACTGAGCTGCATCTGGACCAAAAGCCCACTAGGCTCAGCAGATTATTTAACTTATTTATTTACTTTATTTTTTTCTTAGAGACAGAATCCTGCTGTGTTACTCAGGCTTGCCTCCAACTCTAGGCCTAAAGTGATCCACCCACCTTGGCCCCACAAAGTGCGAAGACTACCACTGTTGAGTTACCACATCTTCCTAATTTTTACAAACTTTTTGTCAAGATAGTGTTTCGTTTTGCCAAACTGAGATCCAAATTCCTGGCGTCAAGTGTCCTTTTCCCCTTGGCTTTCCAAATTATTGGAATTATCAGTGGGAAAACAAAATCTGGTGTAAAATATGATGCACCTTTTTAGTTATCTGTTAAGATCTTGTTTGGAATAGAGAAAGCTTAATACTGAATGATGAGGTAGAATGAGCTTGTCATACAAATTTATTGGAGTAGGAGCCAATTATTAAATTATAAATCATTTTTAGATTAGAGGATTTTATGTTTCACAAGAATATTCCCATAATTCCTACCCAAAAGTTTTTTGGCTATTTAGAAATTGAAATAATATTTTTCCATTAGGAAATATAAGGCAGTATAATAGACAAACAAATCGGCCAGGTGCAGTGAACACACTCCTGTAATCCCAGCATTTTGGAGGCTGAGGCAGGTGGATCATGAGACCGGGAGATGGAGATCATGCTGGCTAACAAGGTGGAAACCCTGTCTCCACCAAAAAGACAAAAAATTCAAAAAGAAAAAAAAATCTAACTTGGGGTGGTGGAGTGCCTATAGTCCCATCTACTCTGGACACTGAGACAGAGACTGGCTTGAACCTGGGAGGCAGAGCTTGCAGTGAGCCGAGATCTCACCACTGCACTCCAGCCTAGGTGTCAGAGCACCACTCCGTCTCAAAAAAAAAATAAATAAAAGAAAATAAGTGCACTATGAATGAAATGCAAAGCCTTACCAGTCATTGGGAAGAACACAAACTTTTTTTTTTTTCGATGTAAAATCCAGTGGTAATGAGGAATAGAGAGGAAATTTGTATAGCAAATTCTTTTCCGTCAGGCAGAAAACTAATTTACTCTTCAAATAGAAATTACATATATAGTCAAAAAAATTTGTATTTTCAAGTTATTAATAAAATATTTGTTAGTAAGGCTAAATCTTTGTGATTATCTCCCTACTTCATTAACTCATGTTTCAAACTGCTTGAATAAAAAATAATTAATATAATAAATAAATGTTCTTCCATATCTCCATATATTAAAATCCAGTATTGTAAGATACAGATATCTTACCTATTTTAACTTGAAATAACTAAATCAAAAGGCACCACATTCATATAAATTAGAGCTAATGATTTCACAAAAAAAGAAAGAAGACTGAAGAAAAAGATTAAACATCTTTGATACCTTGTAAAAAGTGCTACAAGCCAAACACAAATTACTTACCCTAGGAAGTAAATGTAAATGCTTACACTAGGTAGGGATTAAATTTTGAGAAGTATGTGTTTGCAGAATCTGTGGGTGTAAAAGGTAAGTTATTTCTTGAAAATTAGAAAACATTACTGACACAGACACCGATGCTTATGTGGTTCCATATACTCAATACCCTCTGACTGTGTTATTGCTCTGATGTTTGCTTTTATACTATGAAGCAGAGTTTGGTGTGGGTAAATTGAAGATATATGATAAGCAATAATAATAGCAGCTGATACTTATAACACTTAAAGAGGAGGCAATAAACCAAAAGATGCACAGACACTAATAAGTTTAATTCTCATTTTTTTTTTTTTTTTTGGATACGGAATTTTATTCCCTTCCTCTAGGCTACAGTGCAATGGCTGGATCACAGGCTCGGCTCAATGTAACTTGTGCCTCTCAGATTCAAGGAATTCACCTGTCTTCACCTCCCCAGTAGCTAATTTTTCAGGCAGTAGCTATTTTTTCAGGCATCTGCCACGATGATTGGGTAATTTTTACATTTAATAGAGATGGGGTTTCCAACTTTGGGCCAGTTCACTCTCACTGTCTTATAAAAAATTTTAAGATCTATGTATAGTTACGTTAAGAGGTGTGTGTTAAGTGAGAGAAAGGGTGATAACAAATGGTTTCATTTCTGATAAGTGTCGAGAGCAGGTAGTATGACCTTCATAAACCACAGTCTAAATGGCAGCTAGGTTCACAACAATACAGGCAGCTTGGAGGTGAGAAATTATGAAGGTGAAAAAGATGTCCATGTTAGTTAACATACAACATCTTCAAAGATATTTTATCATTCCAACTCCCAAATAAGTTCCAAAGACATAAAAAGGGCTGGTTAGGCCTAAAGAATGAAATCTCTTTGTGAAGCTACATGTGGTTTTTAAAATCTGTTGTAGCCACATAAAATGACTGTACTTTTTACTTCAAGAGGTATCTGGAGTAGAAAAGGAATAACGTTTTCTTCTATCAACTGGTCAATATTCAATCATTCAATTGCCATTTGTTTCAGAGGAGAGGTGAAAACACTCTGTGAGAATGTTTACATCCAAAATTATTCATTTAATAAGAATCGTTTTTCTTCAAGTCAGTAACTGTTTTTTGTCAACATTATTTTCCTTTAAACCAGTTATCATCTTGACTACCTGTTTGATACCACTCAACAGTAAGGAGAAACCAGAAGTTAATTCGGTGGATGAGCACAAACAACTCTAATGTATTCTGGTTTTGTTCAGTGAGATTCTTTTTTTTTCCAAAACTAAACAAAATATACCTTTTATCACGTCTTACAACAATGTGGATTTGCCCTGTTCATTGAATATACTGTTCCAAAGAATCAGAAGATTTTGATGATTGTTAGTGTCTGCATTTAAAGTATTAAAAGATTTTTCACATTTATACTAAAAGCAAGAAACAAATAATAAACATATATTCTTTACATTTTTGTTTTGTTTTGTTTTCTTGTGAAGATAATAGAAAACTGTCTTTCGCAAAACCCATCCCTGGTGCCAATGGTTTGCAACCGGTCACACATAGATGCATGCACACACAAATTGCTGAGTGAAAGTTTGGAAGAGAGAACCTCATAGTGTTATAATAATTTGAATGAACAAGAAGAGAAACGTTAACTAGATTTCAGAAAAAAAAATGAGTAGGTCGAGTAAATAAATATAACTTGTTGATGCAAGGAAAAATGAGAGTTAGTCACCCATGAGGCTGTAGTAGTGAAATAGGTAAATAAGAATTACATATGCAAATCACACAAACAACCCTAAGTTTACAGTTTAGCTATGGAATTTAGAACCTTGTACTGTGAGATGTAATGGGGAGTCAGTTCATTACAGGGGCACTGTAGACATTTAAAAGAAATCTAGGTGATAAGCTAATGCAGAGAAGGGAGGTGCTGTGAGCAAAACAGAAGGCAGCCCAGGAATCAGAAGATTCCTTGTTCTTTCTACCTCTGAGATATCTAAGAAGTACCTACTTGAAAGAACAATAAACTCTTATGAGAGGTGCAGCTTGTTTTAGAAACTAGAAAGAGCTCTATACTACAGTATATAGTAAAAAGTTGTGAGACACTGTTCTATTGCCATGCATGACACAAATTAGGCCTAGATAAAATGAATCTAACAAATGAAACAATATCAAGATGTTATTACTCTTTGTATGTGTGTAAGGTTTGGGAGGGGCAGCACTTCTCTTCATTGCTAAGGTTGGATTACAGCAACACAAACACAGCTCTGAAGATGTTTTCACCTCAGTGTCCCAGGTAGCAGGGACTCCTGGTGCAGACCGTTACACTCTGCTAACTTTTTGTAACTTAATAGATATCACCAAGTTCCTGAGGCTGGTTTTGAACTCATGAAATCAAGTAATCTGCGTGCCTTGGCTTTCCAAAGTACTAAGACTACCAGTTTGAAGGAAAGTGTCTGGCTTAATTGAGGTTTTCAGATCTAAAGAGGGACCCAGTGTAGCTGGTGCCTTTGTACAATGCTCAAAAGCTTTATGATTACAAGTCTGCAAATATATATATACACACACTCATATATAATTTATTACATATATATATATACATATATACATATGTATACACATACCTATATACAATTATACATTAGATATGTATATATAAGTCTATCATGTATATATATATATATTATTTTTTCTTGCAGGGCTAGAAGGGGGTACTTTCTTGTCAGTGATGAAAATGTTCATTTGATAAGAGAAATGTTTGATGATGAGTAATGTTGATCGTTGAGATAATTATTATATATAATCTCAGGGCAAACGTTACTCTAGAGATAGAAAACATCATTGATGCACTAATCTAATTAGAAAAGTATAATGAGGGTGCTTTAAAGCACACACCAAATTTCAGTGAATGAAACGACATTTTACCTTCCCAAGGAGCTGAAACTACAAATTCAAGCCACCGCACCTGAATAATTTTTTACACTTCCTGTGGAGATGGGGTTTGCCATGTTGACGAAGCTTATACACTAACTTTTATTATGTGTGATGACAACACTCTGGTCAACTTTTTAAGGAAAAACTTTAGAGATGCATAAAAACATTTATATAGATAAAATGATATCCTTGAGATTTGCTTCATTAGAGAACTATTAAATCAAGGAGATGTACATTTTAATACTTTGTTTATATAGAGAGTATAAACCTTCTTATAATAAGAAGATAATTGTATCTTAAGAGATGAAAGAATACATGGCCTGTCTTTGCTGTGACAATTTTGACCTCTTTCTATTGGGATAATAATAGTAGAAATGACCAGGAAAGACAGCTATAATATTACTAATGTTTAAATATTTAACATCAAATACATGATGGATTTTAACACATACTTAAAAATTTCAGGTTGTGTAGAAATGATTTTATCAAAATTAAAAGAAAATTCACCCATAATTTACCTGAAGTGTTTCCAAAAACTTTTGGGAACATAGAATTGTAGTCAGAAAGCAGCTAAATCAAAAGATGACCTGAAGGTGACTCAGTACACTATTATTGTACTCTTTCTATCTTCTGTCTGGTTTAATGCTAGTTTGTCTTCATATTTATGATAATGCCAAAATATATCATCGTGAGGATGAGCCTTACTCTAGAGGCTGAAAGACAGTGATGTACATCTAACTTTAAACGTATTAAATGTAGTTGAATGAAATATATACCAAAACTGACTTAATAAAATTATATGCAATTTTTCATAGTGTTTTCAAGTAACTTATTGTTTTTAAGTTTAGCGTTACTGTTTATTTCACAGGTGGACCATCGTAAAGAGTACATGGAAAATTTATCATTAGAAACAATAAATAATAACATACATTGCACGTTAAAATAGATTACAATCTTGTCAATTAGACAAATTAGAAAGAAATCAGTGCTCTGTCATAACCTACGAGAACTAAGTATTTTGTTCTCCTCGGATTCAGTGTCTTCTTGTGAGTATAATATGTTTTTACAGTTTACATGATATAATTTATTTTTTATTTTTTTTATTTTTTTTTATACTTTATTTTTTTTTATTATACTTTAAGTTCTAGGGTACATGTGCATAACGTGCAGGTTTGTTACATATGTATACTTGTGCCATGTTGGTGTGGTGCACCCATCAACTAGTCAGCACCCATCAATTCATCATTTATATCAGGTATAACTCCCAATGCAATCCCTCCCCCATCCCCCCTCCCCATGATAGGCCCCGATGTGTGATGTTCCCTTCCCGAGTCCAAGTGATCTCATTGTTCAGTTCCCACCTATGAGTGAGAACATGCGGTGTTTGGTTTTCTGTTCTTGTGATAGTTTGCTAAGAATGATGGTTTCCAGCTGCATCCATGTCCCTACAAAGGACACAACTCATCCTTTTTATGGCTGCATAGTATTCCATGGTGTATATGTGCCACATTTTCTTAATCCAGTCTGTCACAGATGGACATTTGGGTTGATTCCAAGTCTTTGCTATTGTGAATAGTGCCGCAATAAACATAAGTGTGCGTGTCTTTATAGAAGCATGATTTATAATCCTTTGGGTATATGCCCAGTAGTGGGATGGCTGGGTCATATGGTGCATCTAGTTCTAGATCCTTGAGGAATTGCCATACTGTTTTCCATAATGGTGAACTAGTTTACAATGCCACCAACAGTGTAAAAGTGTTCCTATTTCTCCACATCCTCTCCAGCACCTGTTGTTTCCTGACTTTTTAATGATTGCCATTCTAACTGGTGAGATGATAGCTCCTTGTGGTTTTGATTTGCATCTCTCTGATGGCCAGTGATGATGAGCATTTTTTCATGTGTCTGTTGGCTGTATGAATGTCTTCTTTTGAGAAATGTCTGTTCATATCCTTGCCCACTTTTTGATGGGGGTGTTTGTTTTTTTCTTGTATATTTGTTTGAGTTCTTTGTAGATTCTGGATATTAGCCCCTTGTCAGATGAGTAGATTGCAAAAATTTTCTCCCATTCTGTAGGTTGCCTGTTCACTCTGCTGGTAGTTTCTTTGGCTGTGCAAAGCTCTTTAGTTTAATTAGATCCCATTTGTCAAATTTGGCTTTTGCTGCCATTGCTTTTGGTGTTTTAGACATGAAGTCCTTGCTCATGTGTATGTCCTGAATGGTATTACCTAGGGTTTTCTAGAGTTTTTATGGTATTAGGTCTAACATTTAAGTCTCTAATCCATCTAAATTAATCTTCGTATAAGGAGTAAGGAAAAGATCCAGTTTCAGCTTTCTACTTACGGCTAGCCAATTTTCGCAGCCCATTATTAAATAGGGAATCCTTTCCCCATTTCTTGTTTCTCTCAGGTTTCTCAAAGATCAGATGGCTGTAAATGTGTGGTATTATTTCTGAGCACTCTGTTCTGTTCCATTGGTCTATACTCTGTTTTGGTACCAGTACCATGCTGTTTTGGTTACTGTAGCCTTGTAGTATAGTTTGAAGTCAGGTAGCGTGACGCCTCCAGCTTTGTCCTTTTGACTTAGGATTGTCTTGGCAATGTGGGCTCTTTTTTGGTTGCATATGAACTTTAAAGCAGTTTTTTTCCAATTCTGTGAAGAAACTTATTGGTAGCTTGATGGGGATGGCATTGAATCTATAAATAACCTTGGGCAATATGGCCATTTTCAATATTGATTCTTCCTATCCATGAGCATGGTATGTTCTTCCATTTGTTTGTGTCCTCTTTGATTTCACTGAGCAGTGGTTTGTAGTTCTCCTTGAAGAGGTCCTTTACATCCCTTGTAAGTTGGATTCCTAGGTATTTTATTCTCTTTGAAGCAATTGTGAATGGCAGTTCATTCATGATTTGGCTCTCTGTTTGTCTGTTACTGGTGTATACGAATGCTTGTGATTTTTGCACATTAATTTATATCCTGAGACTTTGCTGAAGTTGCTTATCAGCTTAAGGAGATTTTGGGCTGGGACAATGGGGTTTTCTAAATGTACAATCATGTCATCTGCAAACAGGGACAATTTGACTTCTTCTTTTCCTAACTGAATACTTTATTTCTTTCTCTTGCCTGATTGCCCTAGCAGAACTTCCAACACTATGTTGAATAGGAGTGGTGAGAGAGGGCATCCCTGTCTTGTGCCAGTTTTCAAAGGGAATTTTTCCAGTTTTTGCCCATTCAGTATGATATTAGCTGTGGGTTTGTCACAAATAGCTCTTATTATTTGAGGTACATTCCATGAATACCGAATTTATTGAGCATTTTTAGCATGAAGACTGTTGAATTTTGTCAAAAGCCTTTTCTGCATCTATTGAGATAATCATGTGGTTCTTGACTTTGGTTCTGTTTATGCTGGATTACGTTTATTGATTTGTGAATGTTGAACCAGCCTTGCACCCAGGGATGAAGCCCACTTGATCATGGTGGATAAGCTTTTGATGTGCTGCTGAATCCGGTTTGCCAGTATTTTATTGAGGATTTTTGCATCGATGTTCATCAGGGATATTGGTCTAAAATTCTCTTTTTTTGTGTCTCTGCCAGGCTTTGGTATCAGGATGATGTTGGCCTCATAAAATGGGTTAGGGAGGATTCCTCTTTTTCTATTGATTGGAATAGTTTCAGAAGGAATGGTACCAGCTCCTCCTTGTACCTCTGGTAGAATTCAGCTGTGAATCCATCTGGTCCTGGACTTTTTTTGGTGGTAGGCTATTAATTATTCCTCAATTTCAGAGCCTGCTATTGGTCTATTCAGAGATTCAACTTCTTCCTGCTTTAGTCTTGAAAGAGTGTAAGTGTCCAGGAAATTATCCATTTCTTCTAGATTTTCTAGTTGATTTGCATAGAGTTTTATAGTATTCTCTGATGGTAGTTTGTATTTCTGTGGGGTCAGTGGTGATATCCCCTTTATCATTTTTTATTGCATCTATTTGATTCCTCTCTCTTTTCTTCTTTATTAGTCTTGCTAGCGTCTGTCAATTTTGTTGATCTTTTCAAAAAACCAACTCCTGGATTCATTGATTTTTTGGAGGGTTTTTTGTGTCTCTATCTCCTTCAGTTCTGCCTGATCATAGTTATTTCTTGCCTTCTGCTAGCTTTTGAATGTGTTTGCTCTTGCCTCTCTAGTTCTTTTAATTGTGATTAGAGTGTCAATTTTAGATCTTTCCTGCTTTCTCTTGTGGCATTTAGTGCTATAAATTTCCCTCTACACACTGCTTTAAATGTGTCCCAGAGATTCTGGTATGTTGTAAACCCAGAATTTCATATCCAGCCAAACTAAGTTTCATAAGTGAAGGAGAAATAAAATCCTTTACAGATAAGCAAATGCTTAGAGATTTTGTCACCACCAGGCCTGCCTTACAAGAGACCCTGAAGGAAGCCCTAAACATAAGGAACAACCGGTACCAGCCATGCAAAAACATGCCAAAATGTAAAGACCATCAGGCTAGGAAGAACTGCATCAACTAAGAGCAAAATAACCAGTTAATATCATATGGCAGGATCAAGTTCACACATAACAATATTAACCTTAAATGTAAATGGACTAAATGCTCCAATTAAAAGACACGACTGGCAAATGGATAAAGAGTCAAGACCCATCAGTCTGCTGTATTCAGGAGACCCATCTCACTGCAGAGACATACATAGGCTCAAAATAAAGGGATGGAGGAAGATCTACCAAGCAAATGGGACAAAAAAGGCAGGGGTTGCAATCTAGTCTCTGATAAACAGACTTTAAACCATCAAAGATTAAAAGAGACAAGAAGGACATTCATAATGGTAAAGGGATCAATTCAACAGGAAGAGCTAACTCTCCTAAATATATATGCACCCAATACAGGAGCACCCAGATTCATAAAGCAAGTCCTTAGAGACTTACAAAGAGACTTAGACTCCCATACAATAATAGAGGCAGACTTCAACACTCCACTGTCAACATCAGACATATCAACGAGACAGAAAGTTAACAAGATTATCCAGGAATTGAACGCATCTCTGCACCAAGGACCTAATAGACATCTATAGAACTCTCCACCCCAAATCAACAGAACATACATTCTTCTCAGCACCACATCACACTTATTCCAAATTGACCACATAATTGGAAGTAAAGCACTCCTCAGCAAATGTAAAAGAACAGAAATTATAACAAACTGTCTCTCAGACCACAGTGCAATCAAACTAGAACTCAGGACTAAGAAACTCAATCAAAACCGCTCAACTACATGGAAACTGAACAACCTGCTCCTGAATGACTACTGGGTACATAACGAAATGAAGGCAGAAATAAAGATGTTCTTTGAAACCAATGAGTACATGATATAATTTATGTGATGTATTGAGAATTATTATCAACCAATAAACATGGCTATTAAGAGTACTTGTGGAAAGATCGAGAGCATACACAGAAGCTCCAAAAGTCATAATTTCCTTGTAGCTACCTAGCAAATACAGTTGTTTTATGCATATGCAACGTATCTCTCTAAGCTTTGGTTTGTACTGAGGTTTTTGATATAGCAATAAAAAATACCTGCTTCATGTCTTGACAAAGTTCACCCAGAGAAACATAACTAGGCAGACATGCATGCCACAGGGAATGGCTGAGACAAAAAAAGCACAAGCAACAAAGCGCAATTGTGTTCAGTTAATTGGAATGTTATATTCTGTCTACCTCATGCACTTCTTGCCAGTACCATTAGCCATCTCTATCTGTTTCAAATTCCAAACCCTAGGGGAAAACCAGCTATAGGATCAGAACTTAAATTCTAAAATTTTGTTCAGTAGTGACTGCTAACCAAGTGTGGACATCCCATAAGAAGACTCTATAAAAAATGCTACCCAGGTTGTAATGCCTGGATAGTGTGATTTATCAAATCTAGAAGGCAAGGGAGGAAAGTATTTTTTGTAATCTCCATAAATGATAAGTGCTGAGATGCTATTTGAAACCCAAATTATTTCTGGCCACTGAGGATAGGAAATGTACAAATTTTAGAACTGTTGACTCAGTTAAAATTTGTAAATTCTTTCTTTAGTGTCTATCAATATCTACACAAAAAAGTAAAGGAATGATAAACAGTTTGGCTATAAACATTGTGAAAATTCAAATTTTTATATTCACTTCCTTAATGCTCCATCTTTATGATGTGACTGCCATTAAAGCCTAACTATTTTGTTGCCTTACTATAAATAATATACTTTCTATTTTTGAACATGTGCTTTTATAATTTTAGCAGCATTATTGTAATTGTGAAAGAACGTAGATTACAGGTCTATCCAGCATTATCTGAAATACAATTATTTTCTTTAGCAGAAAAACACCTAATTTGAGAAAAATACACAGAAAATCCTAAAAGCAAACACAACTTATATAATAGATAGGATAAAAGTTAAAAAAATGCATATTTTATAAACAGGATGAGAATATGCTTATCAAAACTAAATATGTTTATTCTTAAAATGATTGCATTTACCATATCATACAAATGTGACTAGATCAATAGTGTTTTGAAAACAGACAAAACACTATAAAGAATTTCAAGTAAAATTTCCAGTAGTTCGATAGTGAGTGCGATAAATGTGCCAGTCATACTATCTTAGACATTCTAGTCATGTCATCGAAATACAGTCCTAACAAAATCTCATGAAAGTACTGTAATGTCAGGCAGAAAAACAGTAGCTGGTATCAGAATATTAAAACAAATAAATAATTCAAATTTACCTCACACTTTTGTTTCTCATCGTTGAACATTCATTACCTACATCACCACATGTGTTTTCAATTGTTAGAAACTGTTTCTGATAACTGAGATTGTGTAGGGTTGCTCACTCACACAATTTCTGCGACTAGTGTGCCAGCCTCTTTGAGTCCTACAAATCATTTTTGTAGTCAGGGTCCAATCGGGGAAAGGTATTCCTACTAACTGAGTGTTTCTCAACTTGAGAGAAGAAAATATGTGCATACCCTACAGAAATGATGATTCTGTCCGTTGTTCTTCTAATCAGGCTGGGAATTCATTTTATCAGGCTA
>NW_022141784.1:0-29125 GCF_007565055.1 Rhinopithecus roxellana | reverse complement strand
GAACCTGGGAGGCAGAGGTTGCAGTGAGCCGAGATCATGCCACTGCACTCCAGCCTGGGCGACAGAATGAGACTCTATCTCAAAAAAAAAAAAGAAGATTGGCTAGGTGCAATGACTCACACCTGTAATCCCAGTGCTTTGAGAGGTAGAGGTAGGGGAATCGCTTGAGGCCAGAAGTTGAAGACCAGCTTAGGCAACATAGTGAGATCCTGTCTCCACAAAAATATTTCAAAAATTGGCCGGGCATGGTGGTGCATGCCTATAGCCCCAACTACTCAGGAGGCTGAGGTGGGAGGATTGCTTGAACTCAGGAATTCGAGGTTTCAGTGAGATATGACTATGCTGCTGCACTCCAGCCTGGGCGACAAAGCAAGACCCTGTCTCTAAAAACACAAATTAATAAAAATAGAGGTTCATACAAAGAAACTCAACCAGAATACAAGGGAAGTGCTCTAGCCGATTTTCATGCCAAAAACATTACCCTGTTCTGTGAGATATGTTATTTCAACCTGTCAGCTAGAAATATTAAACTTGTTCCCTGAACCTGACTTCACCCCTTAACACCCAGATACTGTTGACTATGGACAACAAAATGGTCCTAAGAATTAAAAAGAATACTGAGGATGAGAAGGATGCTATTTTATTATATTTTATTATTATTTTATTTTATTTTGAGATGGAGTCTCTGTCACCCAGGCTGGAGTGCAGTGGTGTGATCTCTACTCACTGCAACCTCTGCCTTCTGAGTTCAAACAATTCTCATGCCTCTGCCTCCTGAGTAGCTGGGATTACAGGTTCAAGCCACCACGCCTGGCTAATTTTTATGTTCTTGATAAGACAGGGTTTCACCATGTTGGCTAGGCTAGTCAGGCAATCAACTTGACTTGGCCTCCCAAAGTGCTGGGATTATAGGCGTGAGCCACCGCACCCGGCCAGGATGCTATTTTAATTCTGATTTGTGGGAAAATAAAGTTGGTCTCTTGTGCCCAGATTCCCTTAAGGGACCTTTGTTGTGCTCCTCACATTCCCTTCCGTAATAGTACTGATAAGACAGTGTAAACTATCAGTAAGTATTGGGGTTGTGGGGGATTGTTATAAAGTTGTAAAAGCTACTTATAATCATTGCTTAAACTGCCAAGCTCATAATCCAGTGTACAGAAAAGGTCCATATGTATGACTGCCATAAGAGAAAATGTTTTTACCTTCAAGTTACAGAAAAGCCAACTAAAAGTAAATTAATCTTAAGAGGATTTATTATCTCACATAGCAAGGCATCTAGAAGCCACATGGCAATAAGGAGATCTTTAATTCTGTGACTGAAAGAAGTAATTAAGGATCCAGACTATTTCCATCTTTCTGTTTTGTCACACCCAGAGGTCGGGCTAGTTCTGTTCATGGTCACAAGAGAGCTGATGTGGCTTCTGGGAGCACATTCTCACATATCAGTTGCCTAGAGGCAGAATAAGGGATACTTCTTTTCATGGATCTCTTTTTAAGAAGATAGAAATTTTTCTCAGAAGCCTTTCTTCAGCCAGTTACTACTACATACATATCATTGGTCATAATTGGGTCAGAGTGAGACCACTTTGATTTACATACACCATGCAAGATGTATTCAAATTAAAGAAGAATGGTGTGATTTCAAACACAGTTGAGACCCTTCCAATACAGAAAAGAGGAAGAATGGCTTTAGTGTTGGCCAAACATGAAGCCTGCTGCATTTTGTAGGTATTTCCAAAGTAATGCATGCACACTGTTATAATTCAATACATCAAGAGTGTCTACAGTAACATTACTATTCTTCACTTTTGGCTTCTAATTTTACTCCAACAGTTAACAGTTTGGGAGATACGTATGCTTCTTATTTTCATTTGCTTATACAAAAATAAGAATATGTTGGGAAATTGGCTTCCCCAAACTGAAATATGCTGTATGTATTCTATAACATTTCCTTTCTAATAGATGCACATTCTTTTCACAGTATAGTGTGCCAGTTATCAATTTATTGCCTTTCAACTACACATCCATCAATTTATTGCCTTTCAACTACACATCCACTCTTCTTTTCCATGTTTTGTGAACCCGGAGCTGCTTCTTTAAGCACTTCAACTTTACCATTCACCTCAATGCTAGGCCTTGTCAGTAGAAAGTGCTGCAGAGACACTGCAAGGCCAGATTTGGAGAAAGGGGCCTTCCTTACTGCTTTCAGGGTGCTGCTTTTGGCATGGCAGCCAGCTGATGGCCTGGAAGAGGCCTGGTACTGCTCACTTTAGCCATTCACCTCATAGACCCACTGACAAGTGTTTTGCCACCCAGCAAGTTGATCCTGTGGGCAAGCTGTAGTTATGCCCCCAGCAAGTTTCTTACCATCAGCAGGCTGCATGTTTCTATGGCAGTCACACTCTCAGCACAGACCTGAATCTCAGTCTGGGGCAGAAGGAGGAGGGCTCTTCTAATTTCTTAGTACAGTCCTTTTTCATTCTCCTTCAGCCCAAAGAATAGGAGATGCTTTCTGCATTTGCCACTTCTACATTTCTCTTTCTTCTTTTTAGTAGTAGTTAACCACCTTTTACTCATTAGTAATTCTTCATATCAAATTTTCTCCATTCAAATTACTGTTGTAGTTTCTTTCTTCTAACTGAACTCTGACACAGATGGTTTATACCATAATTTTATTAACTTGCCTTAATTCACTTGATAGTTTGTGGCCTTGTTTGTATGTTTTGTTGTTTTTGTATTATTATTTAATAAGTATTTACTGAGAAACTACTGTATGTCACATATTATTTGAAACACTAGGGATATTGTAGTAAGCAAGACAAACAAGGACCTTACTTCATTCATGGAGTTGACTGTCTAGAGCACAGATGCAGATGATAAAATAAATAAATATAAAATAAAATTAATAAACGCTATGAAAACGTATGAATTAGGGAATGGGGGCTATTGGGTAATAAGATTAAGTAGACCTTCTCTGAGGTGGTAACATTTGAACTGAAATATGAATGATGCAAGAGTTACATGTTTGAAGGACTGGAAGGAGTTCATTGTGGCTGGAGTATAATGTAAAAGTAACAGAGTGGCAGGATATGGGGTCAGAGGTCAGCAGACTATGCAGAGCCAAGAAGGTCATAGAAGAGTTGGATGTTTTTCTAAGGGTGATGGAAGATATTGGAACTTCTTAAACAGAAAATAAAAACAATCTGTCTGATGTTTTACAAAGGGCACTTTGGCTGCTTTACAAAGAAAGAACTCTCTGGAGTCAAGAGTAGAGATAGGTACGTAAGTTAAAGGGCTATTACAGTCATCTATAAGGGAGACATTGTTGACTCAGGCAAAAATGATAGCACTGAGTGTGTGAACAATGAAGGAGGACAAAAGTGTAAGATAAACCTCATAAATGTTTCTGATTGATTAATATATAGAGGAGGAGGAGAAGAAGTAAGGAATCAGAGATAACTCACAGGTTGGATTTTGAGCGAATGGCTAATTGGTACATCTTTTAACTGAAATGTGGATAACTGAGAAGAGCAAGTTTAGAAGGGAGGAAAATTCAGAAATCCACTTGGGATATGACGGGTTTGGTTTGGCAATTAGTAAATTCTAATGGAAACAAGAAAGCAAATAGATTCTTGAGTTTAGAGCTCTACAGAGAGGTTAGGGTTGGAGCTGGGAAAAGGTAATGGAATTGGTTATTATCACAAGAGAAAATGCATAGAGACCAATGTTGAGAACTGAGCCCTGGAGGTAAAAGAAGAAGGATCCAGCAAATGAGACAAAGAAAAACAGAGGTAGGAAGAAGACCTGAAGAATATGGTTACTTGGAAACCAGGTAACATTAGCAATTCAAATAATGATATAATGAATATCCTTGTACATATTTCTTTGATTCCTTCAATTTTACTTTCTGACAAAGAAATTCTTAGGATTTGCTTCACTGGGTCAAATGATATGTACTTTAAATATTAATAATTTTTTTCAGATTACTTGCAGTAGCATTTTACCAAAAGGCTTCAGAAGTATGAGTCTTAGCAAGAAATCTGGAACCAGCAGATAAGTTGACTACTAAGCAAGAGACTGAGGCTGAAGCCTAATTAGGATTTAGTAATATTGGTGCACAGGTGGCTCGCATCTTAGTATTAACCAACCAGATTACTGAGCTACGGTAGCATCATCTAGTCGAATATTCTACACTCATGGGAAACACTGAGCTTCCTGATATTCCTAGGCCTGGTCATAAAACGGCTCAGAAAATGAACTGACTAGTTTTCTAAAAGAAGATTATATCACTACATGAGCTGAACTGTTTTGGGGAAGGCAGGAGATGGCCACATGAAAATCCAACATTATGATTTCTAATTACATATCCACATATTTTCTGTTCTATTGGGTAGTTGTATAAGAGCTTTTGTTTTTATGATTAGTGAATCTTTAAAATAAAGTCTTATAGTTTTATTTTAAGTATTTGTTGAAAAGCTATTCCACTAAAAGAAAAGTATGGATCACAAAGCTATGTAAGTCAGGCCAAGCATGGTGGCTCATGCCTGTAATCCTAGCATTTAGGGTGGCCGAGGCTGGCGGATCACTTGAGGTCAGGAGTTTGAGACCAGCCTGGTCAACATGGTGAAACCCCAGCTGTACTGAAAATACAAAAATTAGCCTGGTATGGTGGCACATGCCTGTAATCCTAACTACTTGGGAGGCTGAGGCAGGAGAATTGTCTGAACCTAGGAGGCAGAAGTTGCAGTGTGCCAAGATCGTGCCACTGCACTCCAGCCTAGGCAACAGAGCAAGACTCCAAAAAAAAGGGAGGAAAGAGAGAAAGCAAGCAAGCTATGTAAGTCAAATAGGAGGAAAGAAAGAAAGGGCTTTGGAGGAAATGATGAACTAAATTCAGTCGTTTTGGAATGAGAAAATTATTATGGAATATCAAAAGTAAAACAGAATAATGAGCTGGACCATTTTAGAAAGTAAAACAAATAACTTCCATGACTGACAGAATTTAAAATTTGTTTACCTTATTGCATATTGTCATAGTCTTCCATATTATTCTCTAAAATAAAGGTCACTAGCTAGGTTAGTATGTATCTGGGTACAGATAACAATTCCTGCTCTGAATAACATTAAAAAGTCATGTTTATTGGAATAATTTAAACGAAGTTTGTCATTTCTCAAAATACAGAAATAAAGTAAAATCAAATTTTGAGGGAGCTGGAACTTCTGTCAAGAACCAAGGCTACACTACAACCTTCACCTATTATGAAGATTCAAGCTCTGCCTCCTTTTTTTTTTTTTTTTATTCTTTTTTGTCTCTTTCCCTTCTGTCTTATCCTTCATTTTTTTTCTTTTAAAATATAGTTTATTTTGTTTTTTTTTTATTATACTTTAAGTTCTAGGGTACATGTGCATTACATATGTATACTTGTGCCATGTTGGTGTGCTGCACCCATCAACTCGTCAGCACCCATCAATTCATTATTTATATCATGTATAACTCCCAATGCAATCCCTCCCCCCTCCCCCCTCCCCATGATAGGCCCCAGTGTGTGATGTTCCCCTTCCCGAGTCCAAGTGATCCCATTGTTCAATTCCCACCTATGAGTGAGAACATGCAGTGTTTGGTTTTCAGTTCTTGTGACAGTTTGCTAAGAATGATGGTTTCCAGCTGCATCCATGTCCCTACAAAGGACGCAAACTCATCCTTTTTTATAGCTGCATAGTATTCCATGGTGTATATATGCCACTTTTTCTTAATCCAGTCTGTCACAGACGGACATTTGGGTTGATTCCAAGTCTTTGCTATTGTGAATAGTGCCGCAATAAACATACGTGTGCATGTGTCTTTGTAGTAGAATAATTTATAATCCTTTGGGTATATACCCAGTAGTGGGATGGCTGGGTCATATGGTACATCTAGTTCTAGATCCTTGAGGAATTGCCATACTGTTTTCCATAATGGTTGAACTAGTTTACAATCCCACCAACAGTGTAAAACTGTTCCTATTTCTCCACATCCTCTCCAACACCTGTTGTTTCCTGACTTTTTAATGATTGCCGTTCTAACTGGTGTGAGATGGTATCTCATTGTGTTTTGATTTG
This sequence comes from Rhinopithecus roxellana, assembly GCF_007565055.1. Classification (NCBI taxonomy): domain Eukaryota; kingdom Metazoa; phylum Chordata; class Mammalia; order Primates; family Cercopithecidae; genus Rhinopithecus; species Rhinopithecus roxellana. The sequence continues at coordinate 23,026 of NW_022141784.1, read as the reverse complement.
CATTTCTCTGATGGCCAGTGATGATGAGCATTTTTTCATGAGTCTGTTGGCTGTATGAATGTCTTCTTTGAGAAATGTCTGTTCATATCCTTTGCCCAATTTTTGATGGGGTTGTTTGTTTTGTTCTTGTAAATTTGTTTGAGTTTCTTTGTAGATTCTGGATATTAGCCCTTTGTCAGATAAGTAGGCTGCAAAAATTTTCTCCCATTCTGTAGGCTGCCTGTTCACTCTGATGGTAGTTTCTTTGCTGTGCAGAAGCTCTTTAGTTTAATTAGATCCCATTTGTCAATTTTGGCTTTTGCTGCCGTTGCTTTTGGTGTTTTAGACATGAAGTCCTTGCCCATGCCTATGTCCTGAATGGTACTACCTAGATTTTCTTCTAGGGTTTTATGGTATTAGGTCTAACATTTAAGTCTTTAATCCATCTTGAATTAATCTTCATATAAGGGGTAAGGAAAGGATCCAGTTTCAGCTTTCTACTTATGGCTAGCCAATTTTCCCAGCACCATTTATTAAATAGGGAATCCTTTCCCCATTTCTTGTTTCTCTCAGGTTTGTCAAAGATCAGATGGCTGTAGATGTGTGGTATTATTTCTGAGGCCTCTGTTCTGTTCCATTGGTCTATATCTCTGTTTTGGTACCAGTACCATGCTGTTTTGGTTACTGTAGCCTTGTAGTATAGTTTGAAGTCAGGTAGCGTGATGCCTCCAGCTTTGTCCTTTTGACGTAGGATTGTCTTGGCAATGCGGGCTCTTTTTTGGTTCCATATGAACTTTAAAGGAGTTTTTTTCCAATTCTGTGAAGAAAGTCATTGGCAGCTTGATGGGGATGGCATTGAATCTATAAATAACCTTGGGCAGTATGGCCATTTTCATGATATTGATTCTTCCTATCCATGAGCATGGTATGTTCTTCCATTTGTTTGTGTCCTCTTTGATTTCACTGAGCAGTGGTTTGTAGTTCTCCTCGAAGAGGTCCTTTACATTCCTTGTAAGTTGGATTCCTAAGTATTTTATTCTCTTTGAAGCAATTGTGAATGGAAGTTCATTCATGATTTGGCTCTCTGTTTGTCTGTTACTGATGTATAAGAATGCTTATGATTTTTGCACATTAATTTTGAATCCTGAGACTTTGCTGAAGTTGCTTATCAGCTTAAGGAGATTTGGGGCTGAGACAATGGGGTTTTCTAAATATACAATCATGTCATCTGCAAACAGGGACACTTTGACTTCTTCTTTTCCTAACTGAATACCCTTGATTTCTTTCTCTTGCCTGATTGCCCTAGCCAGAACTTCCAACACTATGTTGAATAGGAGTGGTGAGAGAGGGCATCCCTGTCTTGTGCCAGTTTTCAAAGGGAATTTTTCCAGTTTTTGCCCATTCAGTATGATATTAGCTGTGGGTTTGTCATAAATAGCTCTTATTATTTTGAGGTACGTTCCATCAATACCGAATTTATTGAGCGTTTTTAGCATGAAGGGCTGTTGAATTTTGTCAAAAGCCTTTTCTGCATCTATTGAGATAATCATGTGGTTCTTGTCTTTGGTTCTGTTTATATGCTGGATTATGTTTATTAATTTGTGAATGTTGAACCAGCCTTGCATCCCAGGGATGAAGCCCACTTGATCATGGTGGATAAGCTTTTTGATGTGCTGCTGAATCCGGTTTGCCAGTATTTTATTGAGGATTTTTGCATCGATGTTCATCAGGGATATTGGTCTAAAATTCTCTTTTTTTGTTGTGTCTCTGCCAGGCTTTGGTATCAGGATGATGTTGGCCTCATAAAATGAGTTAGGGAGGATTCCCTCTTTTTCTATTGATTGGAATAGTTTCAGAAGGAATGGTACCAGCTCCTCCTTGTACCTCTGGTAGAATTCACCTGTGAATCCATCTGGTCCTGGACTTTTTTTGGTGGGTAGGCTATTAATTATTGCCTCAATTTCAGAGCCTGCTATTGGTCTATTCAGAGATTCAACTTCTTCCTGGTTTAGTCTTGGGAGAGTGTAAGTGTCCAGGAAATTATCCAATTCTTCTAGATTTTCTAGTTGATTTGCGTAGAGGTGTTTATAGTATTCTCTGATGGTAGTTTGTATTTCTTTGGGGTCGGTGGTGATATCTCCTTTATCATTTTTTATTGTGTCTATTTGATTCCTCTCTCTTTTCTTCTTTATTAGTCTTGCTAGCGGTCTGTCAATTTTGTTGATCTTTTCAAAAAACCAACTCCTGGATTCATTGATTTTTTGGAGGGTTTTTTGTGTCTCTGTCTCCTTCAGTTCTGCTCTGATCTTAGTTATTTCTTGCCTTCTGCTAGCTTTTGAATGTGTTTGCTCTTGCCTCTCTAGTTCTTTTAATTGTGATGTTAGAGTGTCAATTTTAGATCTTTCCTGCTTTCTCTTGTGGGCATTTAGTGCTATAAATTTCCCTCTACACACTGCTTTAAATGTGTCCCAGAGATTCTGGTATGTTGTATCTTTGTTCTCATTGGTTTCAAAGAACATCTTTATTTCTGCCTTCATTTCGTTATGTACCCAGTAGTCATTCAGGAGCAGGTTGTTCAGTTTCCATGTAGTTGAGCGGTTTTGATTGAGTTTCTTAGTCCTGAGTTCTAGTTTGATTGCACTGTGGTCTGAGAGACAGTTTGTTATAATTTCTGTTCTTTTACATTTGCTGAGGAGTGCTTTACTTCCAATTATGTGGTCAATTTTGGAATAAGTGTGATGTGGTGCTGAGAAGAATGTATATTCTGTTGATTTGAGGTGGAGAGTTCTATAGATGTCTATTAGGTCCACTTGGTGCAGAGATGAGTTCAATTCCTGGATATCCTTGTTAACTTTCTGTCTCGTTGATCTGTCTAATGTTGACAGTGGAGTGCTGAAGTCTCCCATTATTATTGTATGGGAGTCTAAGTCTCTTTGTAAGTCTCTAAGGACTTGCTTTATGAATCTGGGTGCTCCTGTATTGGGTGCATATATATTTAGGAGAGTTAGCTCTTCCTGTTGAATTGATCCCTTTACCATTATGTAATGGCCTTCTTTGTCTCTTTTGATCTTTGATGGTTTAAAGTCTGTTTTATCAGAGACTAGGATTGCAACCCCTGCTTTTTTTTGTTCTCCATTTGCTTAGTAGATCTTCCTCCATCCCTTTATTTTGAGCCTATGTATGTCTCTGCATGTGAGATGGGTCTCCTGAATACAGCAGACTGATGGGTCTTGACTCTTTATCCAGTTTGCCAGTCTGTGTCTTTTAATTGGAGCATTTAGTCCATTTACATTTAAGGTTAATATTGTTATGTGTGAACTTGATCCTGCCATTATAATATTAACTGGTTATTTTGCTTGTTAGTTGATGCAGTTTCTTCCTAGCCTCGATGGTCTTTACATTTTGGCATGTTTTTGCAATGGCTGGTACCGGTTGTTCCTTTCCATGTTTAGGGCTTCCTTCAGGGTCTCTTGTAAGGCAGGCCTGGTGGTGACAAAATCTCTAAGCATTTGCTTATGTGTAAAGGATTTTATTTCTCCTTCACTTATGAAACTTAGTTTGGCTGGATATGAAATTCTGGGTTGAAAATTCTTTTCTTTAAGAACGTTGAATATTGGCCCCCACTCTCTTCTGGCTTGTAGAGTTTCTGCTGAGAGATCTGCTGTTAGTCTGAGGGGCTTCCCTTTGTGGGTAACCTGATCTTTCTCTCTGGCTGCCCTTAAGATTTTTTCCTTCATTTCAACTTTGGTGAATCTGGCAATTATGTGTCTTGGAGTTGCTCTTCTGGAGGAGTATCTTTGTGGCGTTCTCTGTATTTCCTGAATTTGAATGTTGGCCTGCCCTACTAGGTTGGGGAAGTTCTCCTGGATGATATCCTGAAGAGTATTTTCCAACTTGGTTCCATTTTCCCCCTCACTTTCAGGCACCCCAATCAGACGTAGATTTGGTCTTTTTACATAATCCCATACTTCTTGCAGGCTTTGTTCATTTCTTTTTCTTCTTTTTTCTTTTGGTTTCTCTTCTCGCTTCATTTCATTCATTTGATCCTCAATCGCTGATACTCTTTCTTCCAGTTGATTGAGTCGGTTACTGAAGCTTGTGCATTTGTCACGTATTTCTTGTGTCATGGTTTTCATCTCTGTCATTTCGTTTATAACCTTCTCTGCATTAATTAGTCTAGCTGTCAATTCTTCCACTCTTTTTTCAAGATTTTTAGTTTCTTTGTGCTGGGTACGTAATTCCTCCTTTAGCTCTGAGAAGTTTGATGGACTGAAGCCTTCTTCTCTCATCTCGTCAAAGTCATTCTCTGACCAGCTTTGATCTGTTGCTGGCGATGGGCTGTGCTCCTTTGCAGGGGGAAATGCGCTCTTATTTTTTGAATTTCCAGCTTTTCTGCCCTGCTTTTTCCCCATCTTTGTGGTTTTATCTGTCTCTGGTCTTTGATGATGGTGACGTACTGATGGGGTTTTGGTATAGGTGTCCTTCCTGTTTGATAGTTTTCCTTCTGACAGTCAGGACCCTCAGCTGTAGGTCTGTTGGAGATTGCTTGAGGTCCACTTCAGACCCTGTTTGCCTGGGTATCAGCAGCAGAGGTTGCCGAAGATAGAATATTGCTGAACAGCGAGTGTACCTGTCTGATTCTTACTTTGGAAGCTTCCTCTCAGGGGTGTACTCCACCCTGTGAGGTGTGGGGTGTCAGACTGCCCCTGGTGGGGGATGTCTCCCAGTTAGGCTACTCAGGGGTCAGGGACCCGCTTGAGCAGGCAGTCTGTCCCTTCTCAGATCTCAACCTCTGTGTTGGGAGATCCACTGCTCTCTTCAAAGCTGTCAGACAGAGTCGTTTGTGTCTGCAAAGGTTCTGCTGCTTTTTTGTTGTTGTTTTTTATCTGTGCCCTGTCCCCAGAGGTGGAGTCTACAGAGACAGGCAGGTTTCCTTGAGCTGCTGTGAGCTCCACCCAGTTCGAGCTTCCCAGTGGCTTTGTTTACCTACTTAAGCCTCAGCAATGGCAGGCGCCCCTCCCCCGGCCTCGCTGCTTCCTTGCGGATAGATCGCCGCAGACTGCTGTGTTAGCAATGAGGGAGGCTCCGTGGGCGTGGGACCCTCCCGGCCAGGTGTGGGATATATTCTCCTGGTGTGCCCGTTTGCTTAAAGCGCAGTATTGGGGTGGGAGTTACCCGATTTTCCAGGTGTTGTGTGTCTCAGTTCCCCTGGCTAGGAAAAGGGATTCCCTTCCCCCTTGAGCTTCCCAGGTGAGGCGATGCCTCACCCTGCTTCAGCTCTCACTGGTCAGGCTGCAGCAGCTGACCAGCACCGATTGTCCAGCACTCCCTAGTGAGATGACCCCAGTACCTCAGTTGAAAATGCAGAAATCACCAGTCTTCTGTGTCGCTCGCGCTGGGAGTTGGAGACTGGAGCTGTTCCTATTCGGCCATCTTACTCCGCCCCCCCTTATCCTTCTTTCTCAGTTGTACTGCACATAACTCAATGTGTCTACTAGACCCTAAAGCCACAGACTTGTTAATTCCCAATAACATCCTAATAGATCAGGAGCCCTAAAAATAAATGCCTTCATGAGTCAAGGCAGAAAACATAAATGCATAAAGTGAAAAGGTGTAATTAAAATGTAACAAATAGGCTGGGCATGGTGGCTTATGCCAGTAATCCCAGCACTTTGGGAAGCTGAGGTGGGTGGGTTAAAAATACAAAAACTAGCCAGGCATGGTGTCACACACCTGTAATCCCAGCTATTCAGGAGGCTAAGGCAGGAGAATCGCTTGAACCCAGGAGGCAGAGTTTGCAGTGAGCTGAGATCATGCCACTGTACTCCAACCTGGGCGCCACTGCACTGGGTGACAGAGTGAGACTCTGTCTCAAAATAAATAAATAAACAAATAAATAAATAAATAAATAAAATAAAACGTAACAAAGAAATATAGCCATGACTAAAAACACTACCTATGGGCAATATTGCATCCTTGAGCTACTAAAGACCTCAGAGATACAATCTTTTATCTCTTAGAGCAAATGTTTTCAGAAAAAGGATCTGATTAGCTTGGCTTGACCTGCACATTGATTGATTCTCCCTGGTCAGGTTTCAATTCATCAGTCAATAGTGGCTTGTGGGAGGGTCATGTAGCATAAGGCAGCAGGAACTATATGCCAGAAGAAAATTTTTCAGAAAGAGCTGTGGAAATGTGGGCCTTGGTACCTCAGGTACAGCCATCTTTTAATGAGTCATGTGTTCCAAAGATCTATTTGATTAATCTGAATTTTATTATTCAAGCAATTTTGATACAGTCATGTACTCTGAGTTAAAAATAAACTATAAAAAAATTTACTTACTCAAAGCTTCATTGCCTCAGTGAATAAATGTGTGGTCAATAACTTCCTGGAAAGAAGATATGATAATTTCATTCACTGATAACTTTTTCTCCATGTTGATTTCAATTGGAAGACATTATTGAGAGAAATAATTTGTTAGAACAGGAGTTAGCACACTTTTTTTGTAAAAGTCAGGAAATAAATATTTTGGTGTTTGCAGGCCATAAGATCTCTGTCACAATTATTCAACTCAAACTTTGTGATGCAAAAGAAGCCGTAGATAATAGGAAAACAAATAGCTATGACTGAGTTCCAATAAGATTTTATTTATTGACACTGAAAATTGGGTTTCATCTAATACTCATATGTCATGAAATGCTACTGTTTCTTGGTTTTTCTCCATTCAAAAACTTAAGTATGTTAAAATCATTGTTAGCTCATAGGTAAGATCTCGCCTACAGCCATAGTTTGCCAACCCTGTGTTAGAAGGAGGAACTTTTTGCCTATGGAAGATTCATTTACAAATCATTTTTCTCAGTGAAGGACTCCAAGAAATATCAGTCTTATGAAAAGAAAATGGCAACAGAAATCAGAAGAACTGAGTTGTAGTCTCCAAACCTTTACTTGTTAATTGGATAATATAGGACAAGACATTTAACATTGATAGTTTTCAGTTCCACATTTGTGAAATACAGTAGCAATACCTTCTTGATCATTTAATTTCATACCAATTATATGAAATGATGAATATAAAACAAGACCTAGCACAGGTCTTCGTACATAGTAGTAATTGACTTCATTTCCTTAAACCTGTTTCCTTATATTTATTCTTTCAACAAATATTGTTGAGCAGTTAGAATATACAGGCACACTGTTCAAGCACTGAGGATAAAGCATTAAACAATTCAGAATAAGATATAAGATTAGACCTGTTTATTTCACAAATCTATTTTTTGAGGTTAAATTGAAACAATGCATGTAAAATTTATGAAGTATATCAGTAGTTCTCAAAATTTGGTCTCAGGGCTTTTTTATACTCTTAAAAATTATTGAATAAATTTTAAAATGCTTTTGTTTATGTGGGATGCACTCACACAAACTTGTGTATATATATTTACTATACTAGAAATTAAAATGAAATATTTAAAATATGTATTTTCTAATTCATTTAAAATAAAAATAATATATTTATTGTATGTTGGTATAAATAACATATTTTTAAAATACTGTATTTTATTAAAAGCATTTACCTAAACAAAAAATGTTTAGTAAGGCTGGATGTGGTAGTTCATGCCTATAATCCCAGCACTTTGGGAGGTCAAGGTGGGAGGATTGCTTGAGGCCAGAAGTGCTAGGCTAGACCATGGCAATGAAAGAGAAAAGAAAAGAAGAAAAGGAAAGATAAAAGAAAAGAAAGAGGGAAAGAGAGAGGGAGGGAGGGAGGGAGGGAGGGAGGGAGGAAGGAGGAAGGAAGGAAGGAAGGAAGGAAGGAAGGAAGGAAGGAAGGAAGGAAGGAAGGAAGGAAGGAAGGAAGGAAGGAGAGAAAAAGAGAGAGAAAAGAAAGAAAGAAAGAAAGAAAGAAAGAAAGAAAGAAAGAAAGAAAGAAAGAAAGAAGAAAAGAAAGAAAGAGAAAAGGAAAGAAAGAGAAGAAAGAGAGAGAAAGAAAAAGAAAGAAAAATTTAGTAAGAGGAGAGGCATTGTGTTGCATTTTGTAAATCTCATTAATGTCTGGCTTAATAAATGACAGTCGTCAAACTGGGAGAATAGAAATAATCTAGCTTCAATGTTCCACACAGTAAACCAAAAACAACTATCCAGTACCAAGATTATCATCACCAGTAACCAATAACTGGGCCTGTGATGATCTTTGAGATCACAGAAAAGTGAAAAACTGCAAGCAGAAGGTAAGAGAAATGAACTTCAGTTTCTTTGATATGCCTCCCCTACCTAAGTTGCCAAGCACTGCATGGAAAAGTCCCTCTAGACTTACGGTTTCAACACTGGAAAAAGCGAGATCAAGGCAAGCAAGACAGAAGGCTTCCCCACTATCTTGTTTTTTTGTTTTTGTTTTTGTTTTTTTTTTTTTTAGCAGGACTGCCATTCCTGCCTCAACTCAAGAAGCATCACAAGGGCATGTAGAGAGAAATATTCTATAGGCGGCTAGACTGAAAAGAAAAAAAGAAAGAAAGAGTGGAGAAGGGATAGCAACCCCAGGGTGCAAAATGTGGGGCTACTCTTCAGCTCAGCAAAAAAAGACACCAAACCATAAGAGCGGTTCAGCAGCACCATGCTCTAAGAGGCATTCTTCATGGGTCCTCAGGACACAAATCCCTACTCAGCCTCCGCACACTACCAAGGAATCTCCTTTGAGACTCCTCCCACCACACAGTCCCCCATTTGACACAGGCAGTTTCCAAACTTTCTTGAGAGCTATGGCAAACTTGGACTTAGGGCACCATCTAGTGCCAAAAAGGAGGCAGCAATCTGGGGCTAAGGGAACTCAACATGCAAACCGCACAGAATCTCTAAACATGCGTAGCCTAGAAAGACTAAAGCAATCCAGACAGTGAAGACTGGAATCAATAACTAAACCTTTAGTGCAAAGACAGAAATGTAAATCCATAAGAAACAACAGCAAACAGGAAACCATGACCTCCCCAAATGGACAAAGCAAGGATCCGGTGACAGGCAATGCGGCAATGGCGTGGGCTCTCAAATTAAGCATTCAATATGGCAATTCAGTATGGCAATTTTGAGGAAACTCCGTGAACTCCAAGATAACACAGAGAAACAATTCAGAAATTTATCATAGAAATTTAACAAAGAGATTAGAATAATTTTTAAGAAAAACAGAAATCCTAGAACTCAGAAATACATTGGCTAAACTGAAAAATGCATCAGAGGGTCTCAGCAGCAGAATTTATCAAGTAGAAGAAAGATTCAGTGAGCTTGAACATAGGGTATTTAAAAACACACAGTCAGGGAAGAAAAAAGAAAAACTAATTTTTAAAAAATGAAATATGCCTACAAGATCTAGAAAACAACTTCAAAAGAGCAAACCTAAGAGTCATTGGCATTTAAGAGGGAATTGAGAAACAGGCAAAAGGTAGAAAGCTTATTTAAAGAGATAATACAATAACACTTTCCAAACCTAGAGAAAAATATAAATATGCAAGTACAGAAAAGTCAAGGATTATGTAATCAATTCAACCCAAATAAGACTACACCAAGGCATACAATAACCAAACTCTCAAAGGTCAAGGTCGAAGAGAGAATTCTAAAATCAGTAATGAAAGAAGCACCATCATATGAAAAAACTCAAGTTCATTGTGCAACAGACTTCTCAGCAGAGATCATACCCAGGAAGGAGTGACATGACATATTCAAAGTGCTTAATGAAAAAAACTGCCAAATGAGAATACTGTATCTAGCAAGCTAGCCTTCAAATGTGAAAAACAGATAAGACTTTCTGAGAAAAATAAAGTTGAGGATATGACTTACCACCAGACCAGTCTTACAAGAAATGCTGAAGGGAGTTCTTCAGTCTGAAAGGAAGCTAACATGCAACAGGAAAACATCAGAAAGTATAAAATTCACTGGTAAAAGTTAATATAGAGACAAATTTAGAATATTCTAATACTATAATTGTGGTGTGTTAATCACTCATATCTTTAGTATGAAGACTAACAGACAAACCTATCAAAACAATAATAACAACAAAATTTTGTTAAGAAAGATGCAGCTGTAAAAAGATGTAAACTGAGAGAAGAAAAAGCCAAAATATGGGGAGGTGGAGTTAAAGTGTAAAGTTTTTAAGTTTTTATTTCTGTTTGCTTCTTTTCTTTACTTTATAATCAAAGTAAAGTAATTATCTGCTGATAAAAAGACTTGTTTTAACTATAAGGTGATTTTATAGGCCTCGTAGTAACCAGAAAGCAACAATTTATAATAAATATCCTAAAAATAAAAATAAGAAATTAAAACATACTACCAGAGAAAAATCACTTAACCTTAAGGGAAAACAGTGAGAGTGGAAGAAAGGAAAAGTTACAAAACAAACAGAAAACAAGTAACAAAATGGCAGTAGTAAGTCCTTATTATCAATGATAACATTGAATAAAAATGCAATAAATTCTCCAATTAAAAGACATAGACTAGTTGAGTGGATTAGAAAACAATACCCAACTATATACTTTCTATGAGAAGCTCACCTCATATATACATACACACACAGACTGGAAGTAAAGTGATGAAAAAAGATTTTCTGTGCAAAAATGGAAGTCAAAAAAGAAAAAAGCAGAGCTAGCTATACTTAGATAAAATAGGTTTTAAGGCAAAACTTGTAAAAAGAGACAAGTTCATTATATAAACAGTAAATACATATGCAACCAATACCAGACCACCCAACTATGTAAGTACATATTAATAGATCTAAGGAGAGAAATAGACTATAATACAATAATAGTAGGGGACTTTAACAACCCACTTTCAATGATGAACAGATCATCCAAACAGAAAATCAACAAAGAAATTTGAGTTAAACTACACTCTACACCTAAAGGAGCTAAGTGATATTTTGAGAACATTTTCTCCTACTGATACAGAATATACATTCTTCTCAACTGCATGTGGAACATTATCCAGGATAGATCATATGTTAGACCACAAAGCAAGTCTCAGTAAATTCAAAAAAGTCAAAATTATATCAAGTATCTTTTTCTGGCCACAATGGGATAAAACCAGAAATCATTAACAAGAACTTTTGAAACCTAACAAATACATAGAAATTAAACCATATGCTCCTGAATGACCAATGGGGCAATGAAGAAATTCAGAAGAAAAATTTGAAAATTTCTTCAAACAAATGAAAATGGAATCAACTGATATCAAAACCTATGAGACACAACAAAGGCAGTACTGAGGGGGAAGTTTATAAAAATAAATGTCCGGCCGGGCGCGGTGGCTCAAGCCTGTAATCCCAGCACTTTGGGAGGCCGAGACGGGCGGATCACGAGGTCAGGAGATCGAGACCATCCTGGCTAACACGGTGAAACCCCGTCTCTACTAAAAAATACAAAAAAAAAACTAGCCGGGCGAAGTGGCGGGCACCTGTAGTCCCAGCTACTCTGGAGGCTGAGGCAGGAGAATGGCGTAAACCCGGGAGGCGGAGCTTGCAGTGAGCTGAGATCCAGCCACTGCACTCCAGCCTGGGGGAGAGAGCGAGACTCCGTCTCAAAAATAAAAAAATAAATAAATAAATAAATAAATAAATAAATAAAAATAATAATAATAATAATAAATGTCCATGTCAAAAAAGTAGAAAAGATTTAAATAAACAAGAAAATGATGTATCTCAAGAAACTAGAAAAGCAAGAACAAACCCAAAATTAGTAAAATGAAAGAAATAATTATTGTTATTGTTAGCTATATAACAAACCTTCACATGTACCCCTGAATCTAAAATAAAAGTTAAAAAAATTAAATTTGACTTCACCACTTAAAGAATAATAATAAAACAATAAAAGTACAAACAAGTGAAAAAGAAATAATGGGTGGAAAATTGCAAAGTCTAGGAAGGGCAAAAAAATCCAGATTTGTGAAATCTTCTAATAGATTGACTCTAAAGTGGCCTAAACTAAGAAACATTATAAAATTATATAAAGTCAGGGACAAAGAGAATGTTGAAAACAGCAGAGAAAGGTAACTCATCACATATAAGTGAACCCCCACAAAACTATCAGCAGAAACCTTGCAAGTCAAGAGACAGTTTGATGATATATTCAAAGTACTAAGAAAAAACTGGCAACCAAGATTACTCGACCCAGAAAAACGGTCCTTTAAGAATGAAACAGGGACAAAGACTCCTAGAAAAAAAAATTAAGGAGTTTGTCACCATTAGACCTCTCATTCAAGAAGTATTAAAGGGAGTTTAACTGAAATAAAAAAGTCCTAAACAACAATATGAAAGTGTATGAAAGTATAAATCTCATTTGTAAAGCTAAGAATAAAGACAAATACAGAATGTTGTAATACTGTAATGATAGCACACATTTTTTAACACTAGTATATAAATTAAAAGACAAAAAACATTACATATAAGTATAACCACAGAAAAATTGTAATGGAGACACAATATAGAAACAAGTAATATCTGATATCAATTACATAGAGTTGGAGTGGGGCAGTAAAATGTAGAGGTTCTATCTGTAATTGAAGTTAACTCATTATCAGCTTAAAACAGACTGCTATACCTATAAAATGTTTACCATGTGCCTTATGGTAACCACACACACACGCGAACAAAATACACAACAGGTATGCAAAAGATAAAGAGAAAAGAATCTAAGCATACCATTAGGAAACAAATCATCAAACCACATATAAAGAAAATGAGAAGAAGAGAGAAACAATAAAATTATACAACAGAAAATAATTAACAAAATAGTAGTTTTACCCATCAATTACTTCACATGTTAATGGACTAAATCCCCCAAAGACATAGAGTGGCTTAATGGATAAAGAAACAAGACCCAGATATATGGTTTCTGTGAGACTTACTTTAGATTTAAGGATGCACATAGATGGAAAGTGAACAGGTGGAGAAAGATATTACACACAAGTGGCAACCAAAAGAGAGCAGGAGTGGCTACACTCACATCAGGGAAAATAGGCTTTAAGTCAAAAACTATCACAAGACAAAGTCACTCTCTAATAATGAAAGGGTCAATTCAAAAAGAAGATATAACAATTATATATGCACCCAACATTAAAGCCTGAAAGGAGAAATAGCAATACAATAATGGCGGGGACTTTAATATCTCATTCTCATGATGGATAGATCATCCAGACAGAAGATCAATAAGGGAAGAGTAGAACTGAACAATAGACCAAATAGACCCAACAGACATATACAAAACATTTCACCTAAGAGCAGTAGAGTAGGCATTCTTCCCAACATTTTTTTTTCAATGTGAGAGATCACATGCTAGGTCATGAAACAAAACCTAACACATTCTAAGAAGATTGAAACCATTGCAAGTATCTTTTCTGACCATAATGGAATTAAACTAGGAATCAGCAATAAAAGGAATGGACAAATTTACAAATTCACAGAAACTAAGCAACACACTCAAACAAATATTGGGTCAAAGAAGAAATTTAAAAGAAAATTTAAAAATATCCTAAGAAAAATGAAAATGAATATACATCATATCAAAACTTACAGGATGCAACAAAAGCAGTACTAAGTGGGACGTTTATAGAAATAAATTCCTACACTAAAAAAGAAGAAAGATATTAAATAAACAACATACCTTTATACTTGAAGAAACTAGAAAAGGAAGGGCAAACTTTACCCAAAATTAACAGAAAGTAGAAAATAATAAAGATTCAAGCAAAAGTAAATGATTTAGAGAATAAAAACATACCAAAAATATCAGTAAATAAAATTGAAACTGAAAAAAATACAAAATATTTACAAAATGAAAAGTTGGGTTTTTAAAATTATAAATAAAATCATCAAATCTTTAGTTAGGTTAAGAACAAAGGAGAAGACTCAAAGAAAATCAGAAATAAAAAAAAGACGTTATAACCGATACCACAGAACTATAAAGGATTATTAGGAACTATTTTGAATAACTATACACCAACAAGTTGGAAAACCTAGAAAAAATTATACATTTCTGGAGACATACAACCTTAAAAGATTAAACCACAAAACAATAGGAAGCCTGAGCAGACCAGTAATGAGTAATAAGATAAAAGCAGTAATCAATAGTATCCCATCAAAGAAAAGCCCAGAACCTGATGGTTTTCCAGCTGAATTCTACCAAATATTTAAAGAGGAATTAATACCAGCTCTACTGAAACTCTTCAACAAAAATTGAAGAGGAGCGAATACTTCCAAACATTCTACAAGGCTAGCATTATTCTCATACCAAAATTAGACAAAGACACAACACAACAAAAGAAAACAACGGGCCAATCCCTGATGTTCATACATGTAAAACTCCTCAAGAAAATACTAGCAAACTAAATTCAACAGTACACTAAACAGATCCTTTACCATAATCAAGTAAGTTCATCCCAGGGATGCAAGGATGGTTCATCAAACACAGATCAAATGTGACACATTACATTAACAGAATCAAGAATAAAAATCATTGATCATTTCAATAGATGTTGAAGATACACTCAATAAAATTCAACATTTCTTCATGGCAAAAACTCTCAACAAACTGGATATAGAAGAAACATACCTTAAAACAATAAAGGCCATATATAACAGACCCACAGCTATAGTACTAAATGGGTACTATATACTAAATAAATATATAGTACTAAATAAATATATAAAGGAAAGCCTTTCCTCCATGATCTGGAACACAACAAGGATGCTCATGTTTGCCACTTTTATTTAGCATGGTATTGGAAGTTCTAGACAAAGTAACTAGGCAAAAGAAAGAAATAAAGGGCAGGCACCCAAATGGAAAGAAAGAAGTCAAATTATTTTTTTATTTTGTAGAGACAGGGTCTTCCCATGTTGCCCAGGCTGGTTCAAACTCCTGGGCTCAAACAATCCGCTTGCCTAAGCCTCCCAAAGTGCTGGGATTACAGGCCTGAGCCACCACACCCAGCCTCAAATTATTCTTGTTTGCAAATGACATAATCTTATTCTTAGAAAAACCTAAAGACTTCACCAAAAATAAAAGTATTAGAACTCATAAACAAACTCAGTAAAGTTACAGGATTCAAAATAAACATTACAAAATGGCAAGAGAGGTAAACAATCTGAAAAAGAAATCAAGAAGTAATTCCATTTACAATAGCTAAAAAATTTCTAGGAATCAGTCTAACCAAAGAAGTGAAAGATCTCTACAAAGAAAACCATAAAATATAGATTAAAGAAATTGAAAAGGACACTAAAAGTGTAAAGACTTTCATACTCATGGTTTAGAACACTTAATATTGTTAATATATCCATACTTTCCAAAGTTATCTACAGATTTAATGCAAGCCCCATCAAAATGCCAATGACATTCTTCATAGAAATAGAGAAAAAAAAAATCCTAAAATTTTATGGAACCACAAAAGCTCCCAAATAGCCAAAGCAATTCTGAGTAAAAAGAACAAAGCTGGAGGCATCACACTACCCAATTTCAAACTATACTACAAAGCTATTCTAACTGAATCAGCATGGTACTCGCATAAAAGCAGACACATAGAGCAATGGAACAGAATAGAGAACCACAAAATAGATCCATGCATTTACAGACAACTCATTTTCAACAAAGGTGCCAAGAAAATACATTGGGGGAAAGAACAGTCTCTTCAATAAATAATGTTGGGAAAATTGGATAGCCATATGCAGAAGAATGAAACTAAATCCCTATCTCTCACCTTATGTAAAAATCAAATAAAAATGTATTCAAGACTTAAATGCAAGACCTGAAACTATGAAACTATTAGAAGAAAACGTGGGGGAACCACACCTTAGGACATGGTATGGGCAAAATTTGTTTCAGTAAGTCATTAAAAAGCAAAGACAACAAAGCAAAATTACACAAATGGGATTATATCAAGCTGAAAAGCTCTGCACACCTAAAATAAACAATCAGCAAAGTGAAAAAACAACTTATAGAATGGAAGAAAATATTGGCAAACTATCCGAGATGAGATTAATAATTAGAATATATATATATAGAACTCAAACAACTCAATAGCAAAAAATCAAATAATTCAAATAAAAATGTGCAAGAGATCTGAATAGATATCCCTCAAAAGAAGACATACAGATGGCCAACAGGTATACGAAAAATCTTCAACATCGCTAATCATCAGAAAAATGCAAATCAAGACTACAATGAGGTATCATCTTACCCAGGTTAAAATGGCTTTTACCTAAAGATAGAAAATAGAAGATGCTGAAGAGGGTGCATAAAAGAATAGCTAACATTCTTGCTCTGTTGGTGGGAATTATAAATTAGTACAGCCACTATGGAAAACATTATAAAGGTTCCTCACAAAAACTAAAAATAGAACTACCATGTGATCCAGTAATCCCATTGCTAGATACATACCCAAAAGAAGAAAATCAGTATATTGAGAGAGATGTCTGCACTCCCAAGTTTACTGCAACACTATTCACAATTGCCAAGATATGGCATCAACCCAAGTATCTATCGAAGAATAAATGAATAAAGAAAATGTGATATATATTATTTATAAAATATTATGGATATTATTCAGCCATAAAAAAGAATTACTCCTGTTATTTGCACCAACATGAATGGAACTGAAGGGCATTGTCTTAAGTGAAATAAACCAGGCACAGAAAGGACAAATATTGCATATTCTCCTTCATATGTGAGAGCCAAAAAAGTTAATCTCATGAGGTGTTAGAGAATAGAATGGTAGTTATCAGAGACTGTAAAGGTGATTAAAGAGATTTAGTTAGTGGGTGCAAAAACAGAAAGAATAATTTCTAGTGTTCAATAGCACAATAGAACTATAGATAACAGTTTAGTGTAGCTTGAATAAAACCTTTGGAATATTTCTAACACAAAGAAATGACAATTGTTGAGGCTGAGCACAGTGGCTTACCCCTGTAATCCCAGCACTTTGGGAGGTTGAGGCAGGTGGATCACTTGAGGTTAGGAGTTCAAGACCAGCCTGGCCAACATGGCAAAACCCCATCTCTACTTAAAATACATATATATATATATATATATATATATATATACATACAAAAATTAGCAGGGCGTGGTGGCCTGCACCTGTAGTTCCAACTACTTGGGAGGCTGAGGCACAAGAATCGCTTGAAGTCAGAAGGTGGAGGTGTGGTTGTGGTGAGTGGAGATTGTGGCAGTGCACTCCAGCCTGGGTGATAAAACAAGACTCCATCTCAGAAAAAAGAAAGAGAAAGAGGAAAAGAAAGGAAAAAGAAGAAGAAAGAAAGAAAGAGAGAAAGAAGAAAGAAAGAAAGAAAGAAAGAAAGAAAGAAAAAAGAGAAGAAGAAAGAAAGAAAGAAAAAGAAAGAAAAGAAAAGAAAGAGGAAGAAAGAAAAAGATCAAGAAAAAGAAAAGAAAGAAAGAAGAAAGAAGAAAGAAAAGAAAGAAAGAAAGAAAGAAAGAAAGAGAGAGAGAGAGAGAGAGAGAGAGAGAGAAGGAAGGAAGGAAGGAAGGAGGAAGGAAGGAAGGAAGGAAGGAAGGAAGCGAAAGGAAGGAAGGAAGTTGAAGGAGAGAAAGAAGAAGAGAAAGAAAGAGAAGAGAAGGCAGCAGAAAAGAGAAAAGAGAGAAAGAGAGAGAGGAGAAGAGAAAACGAGGAGAGAAAGAGGGAAGAGGGAAAGAGAGAGAGAAAGAGAGGGAGGGAGGGAGGAAGGAGGGAAGGAAGGAAGGAAGGAAGGAAGGAAGGAAGGAAGAGAAGGATAGGAAGGAAGGAAGAGGAAGGCCGGAAGGAAGGCAGGGAAGGACGGAAGGGACGGGACTGGAGGCAGAGGAGGGAGGAAAGGAAGAGAGAAAGGAAGGAGAAAGAATTGTTTGACATAATGGATATTTCCAATTATCTGTATTTATTTATTATGCATTGTATGCAAGTATCAAAATATCACATATAGCCTATAAGCATGTACAACTATTATGTATCCATTAAAAAGATAGTTGGATTTCTTAAATCTGCTTCTTTAATCCATTTTAATATATTGCCTTTAGTTGTAGTCCATGAAAAATCCAATGTCACATAAATATGTAGTTGGAAAGATGAGGATTGTTTTTTAGTAGCCTTTTCAGATAATTACCGATATTCTTTGATACTACATCAAAATTTGAATAGTGAGTTTCTTAAAGGTATAGTGCGATGTGGAGTCTGAAACTATACAAATAACTTTTTATATTGTTATATAAAATCCATTGGTCTATCTTGTACTTTGAATGAATCTTTTATCCGTAGATGATTTTGAGCTCATTTAGATGCCTAGTGTTTCCTAGAGCATGCTTGGAGAACTGTTGTGTCACATAGAATTATTTATGAACTAACAGATATGTAGTCAGTTGTTACCATATGTCAGTCACTTTTTTATGAGATGGAGACACAAAAAAAATGATTTAACATGACCTTTTTCTTCTAGAGGTCATCATTTTTAACATATTACCTGAGAAAGATACTGTGTGGGAAACATTTCCTTCTCCGCACACCCTCCAAATATTTTGTAAACCAAAAAGTTTCCATCCCAAACCATGCTAGATAGAACTTATTCTCCACAGAAAAAGACAAATGACACTTTCTTGGGTATGCAAGTAAATGGAGGGCAATTAAAATTGTTTACACACATACTTTCTGTATTGCTTTATTACTACCACCATCACGATAAACCACCCATATAGATTCTTAACTCTAACATCTTCATGCATTAAAGCCAGATGTCATCATCTTTCTTTCAAAAAGTTCCAGAATCTGCTGTATCACCTCCAACTTTTTTATTCTTCCAGGCACAAATTTATAATAAACTATTACTTCATAAGGTGACCTCACACATCAACTCCCTGAACTCTCTCTACATTAACTAAGCCAGAATGATTTGAAATCGGGAAAACCCCATATACTTTCTGTGGTTGATGATTTCCTGTATCTTGCCAATGTTTTTAACTTTAGTCAACACTGTGTTATAGTTATAATGTTCAACTATGTATTAAATAGCATAGCTTTCTAATCTGGATGAGAAGACATAGCTTAATCAGAACTATGGAAAAGTTGTTTTCAGGTTGTATTCCTTAAAATTTCATCATAAAAATATAAATCAATTATTACTACTCATAAGAGAAACTGCCTGACTGGACAGCAGGAATTTTTTTGTGCTCATATTTGTAGTTACTGTATGTTCTACTTTTATTAAAGCAGGTGCTACATGAATGCTTGTCAAATTGAAAACAAGAGGACAGTCCAAACACAAGGAAGGAGTTTCATAACTTTAATTGAAAGTTCAGAGACAAAAATTTTTCTGACAAGAAATTATACTAAAGATAAAATGAAACTGAAATTGCTACTAAAGGACAGTCTTTTTATTTATTTTTTTTCTAGACGGAGTCTCTCTCGGTCGCCCAGGCTGGAGTGCAGTGACGCAATCTCGGCTCACTGCAAGCTCCGCCTCCCGGGTTCATGCCATTCTCCTACCCCAGCCTCCCGAGTAACTGGGACTACAGGCACCTGCCACTGCGCCCGGCAAATTTTTTGTATTTTTAGTAGAGACGGGGTTTCACTGTGTTAGCTAGAATGGTCTCGATCTCCTGACCTCGTGAGCCTCCCGCTTTGGCCTCCTCCTGCTTTGGCCTCCCAAAGTGCTGGGATTACAGGTGTGAGCCACCATGCCCAGCCAGGACAATCTTTAATAAACCTTTGAAAAATACCCTCAATCCCTCATCTTTAAAATAAGAAAAGAGAGTCTGGGTTCTGTGGCTCATACCTGTAATCTCAACCCTTTGGGAGGCTGAGGCAGGAGGATCGTTTGAGCCCAAGAATTCAAGATCAGCCTGAGCAACAAAGCAAGACCCTGTCAATAAATAAATTAATTAATTAAATGAGAGGAGCAATACTTTCCAGCTCCAGTTGTTAAAGTAACAAATAAATAGTTGATATAAAGCATCTGGCACAGTTCCCAGCATCTAATAGAACTCAACTAGTATAGTTCCCTTTCTTTCCTCTTTTCTGAATCTCCTCCATAAGGATGATCCTTGGAATACACTCTTGTTGATTGACTAGAGCAAAACCATAAGTATCAATTACACTGTTAATGACTCTAAGGTTTAGGTTTTTTGTTGTTGTTGTTTTGTTTTTTGAGACAGGATCATGTTCTGCCAGAATGGAGTATGGTAGTGCTATCAGGGCTCACTACTACCTCAACCTCCTGGGCTCAAGCAATCCTCCTACCTCAGCCTCCCAAGTAGTTGGGACCACCCACAAATGCCACTATGCTCAGATAATTTATGTATTTTTTGCATAGACAGAGTCTCACTATGTTGCCCAGGCTGGTATTGAACTCCTGGGCTCAAGCAATTCTCTTACCTTGACCTCCCAAAGTGCTGGGATTACAGGCATGAGCCATCACACCCAGCCTCCAAGTTATGTGTTTTTAAAAGCAACAGTATAGCCAATGAATATTTACTGAGTACCTACTACATGCCAGGTCCTCCCAGGTACTGGACATATAGCTCTGAATGTGTCATGCATGGTGTCTAAATCTCACAGAGAAGACAGGCATCTACGAAATAATTAATTATAAGGGTCCCTAGTTCTTACTTTTTCTCTTAACTCTTCTTATTGGATAACATACAGTATTCTTGGCCTACTTACCTAGTTTATTGTTTGTCTGCCCTACTAAAATGTTTGCTTTATTCTCTACTGAATCCACCAACATTAGTGCTTTGACAGATAATAGACACTCAATGAACGTCTGCTAAAAATGAGTGAATTACAATTTTAATGAGCACTTTGTAAAAGTTTAAGATGCTATGTAGCCTTATGACAGGCAGATAAATCTAGTATTTCATATTAAGGATAACAGAAAGATGTCTCACTATATTTAAAAGACAAATAAACAGACCGGTCATATAGAAATGTGAGACAGTAACTGATGTCGTCAGCCTGAAAAGCCACAAGAAACTTGTTTAGGTCCTTCACCTCCCTGGTTAGCTGTATTCCTAGGTATTTTATTCTTTTTGTGGCTGTTGCGAATGAGACTATGTTCTTGATTTGGCTGTCAGCTTGGATTTTGTTAATGTATAGAAATGCTACTGATTTTTTTGCATTGATTTTGCATCCTGAAACTTTACTGAAGTTGTTTGTCAGATCTAGGAGTTTTGGGGAAGAGACTGTGGGTTTTCTAGGTATAGAATAATATCATTTGCAAACAAAGATAGTTTGACCTTCTCTCATCCTATTTGGATGTCTGTTATTTCTTTCTTCTTTTTTTTTTTTTTTTTTGAGACGGAGTCTTGCTCTTTCGCCCGGGCTGGAGTGCAGTGGCCGGATCTCAGCTCACTGTAAGCTCCGCCTCCCGGGTTTTACGCAATTCTCCTGCCTCAGCCTCCAGAGTAGCTGGGACTACAGGCGCCCGCCACCTCGCCCGGCTAGTTTTTTGTATTTTTAGTAGAGACGGGGTTTCACCGTGTTAGCCAGGATGGTCTCGATCTCCTGACCTCGTGATCCGCCCGTCTCGGCCTCCCAAAGTGCTGGGATTACAGGCTTGAGCCACCGCGCCCGGCCGATGCCTGTTATTTCTTCTTAATGACTGATTGCTCTGTCTAGGACTTCCAGTATGATGTTGAACAGCAGTGGTGAGAGTGAGCATCCTTGTCTTTTTCCAGTTCTCAAGGAACATGCTTCTAGCTTTTGCCCAGTCAGTATGATATTGGCTGTGGGTTTGTCATAGATGGCTCTCATTATTTTGAGGTATGTCTCTTCAATGCCTAGTTTGTTGAGGGTTTTTACATTAAGGAATGTTGAATTTCATTGAAAGCATTTTCTGTATCTATTGAGATGATCATGTGGTTTTTAATTTTGGTTTTGTTTATGTGATGAATCCCATGTATTGATTTGCATATGGTGAACCAAACTTGCATCCCTGGAATGAAGCCTGCTCGATTATGGTGGAGTAGCTTTTTGATGTGCTGCTAAATTTGGTCTGCTATTATTTTGTTAAGGATTTTTGCGTCTATGTTTATCAAGGACATTGACCTGAAGTTTTAGTTTTTTGTTGTATCTCTGCCAGGTTTTGGTATCAGAATGATGTTGGTCTCATAGAATGAGTTATGAAGAAATAAATTCTCCTCAATTTTTTTGGAATCATTTCAGTAGTAATAATACCAGCTCTTCTTTATATATCTGGTAGAATTTGATTGTGAATCCCTGGGCTTTTTCTGGTTCGTAGGCTATTTATTACTGATTCAATTTCAGAACTTGTTATTAGTCTGCTCAAGGATTAAATTTCTTCCTAGTTCAATCTTGGGAGGTTGTGTATTTCCAGAAATTTATCCATCTTTTTCAAGGTTTTCTAGTTTGTGTGCATTAAGATGTTCATAGCAGTCTCTGAGGGATTTTTGTATTTCTGTGAGGTCTGTGGTAATGTCACCTTTGTCATTTCAGACTGTATTTATGTGGATCTTCTCTCTTTTTTTCTTTATTAGTCTAATTAATGATCTATCAATCTTATTTATTCTTTCAAAACCCAGCTCCTGGATTCTCTGATCTTTTATATGGTTTTTTGTGTCGTGATTTCATTCAGTTCAGCTCCAATTTTGGATATTTCTTGTCTTCTGCTAACTTTGGGATTGGTTTGATCTCGTTTTTCTAGTTCTTCTCAGTGTAATGTTAGGTTCTTTTCTTTTTTTCTTTTTTTTTTGCCTCAGTTTCCCATCTATCATTAGGTTGTTAATTTGATATCTTTCTAGCTTTTTGATTTGGTTGATTAGCACTATAAACTTTCCTCTTAACACTGCTTTGGCTATGTCCCAGAGATTCTGGTATATTGTATCTTTGTTCTCATTAGTTTCAAAGAATTTCTTAATTTCTGCCTTAATTTCATTGCTTATCCAAAGTCATTCACGGGCGGGTTAATTTCCATGTATTATGTAGTTTTGAGCAATCTTCTTAGTATTGATTTCTATTTTTATTGCACTGTGGTCTGAGAGTGTGGCTGGTATGATTTCAGTTTTCTTGAATTTGCTGAGAATTTTT
>NW_022141783.1:0-14332 GCF_007565055.1 Rhinopithecus roxellana | reverse complement strand
TTTAATAGTAACTAGGAGAGCCAGTTTGTATGCAGCTATAATATTGAATACGTTTGAAACTTTGTTTTCCAACAAGTTGAAACTATTCAAGCCTGGATTTTTTTATTTTTATTTATTTTTATTTGTATTATTTTTTAGATGGAGTCTCTCTCTGTCACTGAGGCTGGAGTATAATAGTAATTATTAGCTCACCATAACCTTTGCCTCTCAAGTTCAGGTGATTCTCATTCATGAGCCTCCTGAGTAGCAGAAATTACAGGTGCCTGCCATGTTGCCGGGCTAATTTTTACATTTTGCTAGTGATGTGGTTTTACAGTGTTAAACAGGTTGGGCTCGACTTTCTGACCACAGGTGATCTGACCGTGTTGGCCTCCCAAAGTATTAAGATTATGGTTGTGAGCCACAGTAACCAGCCACGTTGTACCTTCTTGAAGATGAAATTGTTGATTTGTGGAATTTAGGAAACAGTATATTCATTTACACCAGTTTGGCTTTCATCAGTTTTCTTGCTAAAAATTGGTGATTTGCAGTGTAGACTTAAATGAAAGAAATTTATGGATAAGGCAACTTTAAGTAAAAACATGGTTTTTACTAAGAGGAAGAGAAACAGTGCTAAAGCAGAAAGTTGAAACTTTTGAATGGTAAGTATGCATGTTTATTTTCAAAATTCTTCTGATTTTTTTTCTTTTTCCTTTTCATTTTGCAATTACCAGGTCTGAAGCTCCCCTCACCAATCTAGTAAGAGTTTGTGTGTGAGGGAGAAATTACATTTATTTCAGCGATTGAGGACATTATTTTCTTATGATTTATATGCTGTTACAGAGATGAGATTTTTGCATCTTACACGTAGTAAGTGAGCAATCTAGATTTTATTTTTGCTGGATGCATTTCTCAGGCTGGGAAGGAAACATTTTGGGCCAGATTTTTGTTGGTCGCTAGGAGACCAAAGTCCTCTTGTGATATCATTGCTACTCAGCTTGGGAACCATGGTGATGGTGTAGATTACTTCATCTACCTAGAACTCCTGATAGCATTTGAAGCTGCAATCGCAAAAACCATGCAGGTTGGAACAGCAGCTAAATAAATATGTATTTGAGATGGAACACGGTTCTTCAGAAACTCAAGATTTTTCTCCCAAAGATGAATTAACTGTTTCAGAAGCCTCCACTAGGTCTCCATTGTGTGAACACACATTCCCTGGGGACTCAGACTTAAAGTCAACGATTGAAGAAAATGCTTTTCAGGTTTTGTCACAAGGATTCTTCTTAAAAAGACCACGTTACACAGTTTGTGTCTCTGAGCCAGATAAAGATAATGATTTCTTTTCTCTGACCTTTCCCAGGAAACTTTGGAAAATAGTTGAAAGTGACCAATTCAAGTCTATTTCATGGGATGAGAATGGAACTTGCATAGTGATATATGAAGAACACTTCACAAAAGAAATTTTGGAAAGAATCCTTGCTGAATATTTCAAACTGACAATATCAAAAGTTTCGTTCGACAGCTCAACATTTATGGATTTAGTAAAATTAGACCGAATTTTGAAAGATTTGCCTTTCTACCCACCTTTCTGGCCAAAGAGAAAGAATTCTGTGTCTTAAGCAAGGTACTTAACATATTTCAGTAACCAATTTACATAGAGTATATAAATAATTTTACTTTGTACATCAGTAAATATGTTAATACATGCAGTATGACAAGATTTTAAGGTAAAAATTATTTAATTTTTTGAAATTATTGAGTTTAAATTGATCATTAAAGTTTCAGGGTTTTAAGAAATGTTGGTAATAGGCCAGGCGCGGTGGCTCAAGCCTGTAATCCCAGCACTTTGGGAGGCCGAGACGGGCGGAACACGACGTCAGGAGATCGAGACCATCCTGGCTAACACGGTGAAACCCCGTCTCTACACATGAAAAAATGCTCATCATCACTCGCCATCAGAGAAATGCAAATCAAAACCACAATGAGATACCATCTCACACCAGTTAGAATGGCAATCATTAAGAAGTCAGGAAGCAACAGGTGTTGGCGAGGATGTGGAGAAATAGGAACACTTTTACACTGTTGGTGGGATTGTAAACTAGTTCAACCATTATGGAAAACAGTATGGCAATTCCTCAAGGATCTAGAACTAGATGTACCATATGACCCAGCCATCCCACTACTGGGTATATACCCAAAGGATTATAAATTATTCTACTACAAAGACACATGCACACGTATGTTTATTGCGGCACTATTCACAATAGCCAAGACTTGGAATCAACCCAAATGTCCATCTGTGACAGACTGGATTACGAAAATGTGGCACATATACACCATGGAATACTATGCAGCCATAAAAAAGGATGAGTTTGCGTCCTTTGTAGGGACATGGATGCAGCTGGAAACCATCATTCTTAGCAAACTATTACAAGAAGAGAAAACCAAACACCGCATGTTCTCACTCATAGGTGGGAACTTAACAATGAGATCACTTGGACTCGGAAAGGGGAATATCACGCACTGGGGCCTATCATGGGGAGGGGGGAGGAGGGAGGGATTGCATTGGGGAGTTATACATGATATAAATGATGAATTGATGGGTGCTGAGGAGTTGATGGGTGCAGCACACCAACATGGCATAAGTATACATATGTAACAAACCTGCACGTTATGCACATGTACCCTAGAACTTAAAGTATAATAAAAAGAAAAAAAAAAAAAGAAGTGGAATTATTCAGCAAAAATATGGGACTAATTTGAGGCTGTTTTATAATCTTTATTACATAGATGTGAGCTCAGTTGTCTGACTTTATTAATTGATGTAACCCTAGAATCTGGCACAATGGCTGACATTTAATTAGGACTCAATTATACACTTCCTAAATAAGTGAATAAAAACATTTCTGGAATATAAAAAAAAAAAAAAATTAAAAAAAAAAAAAAAAAAAAAAAAGAAACCCCGTCTCTACAAAAAAATACAAAAATCTAGCTGGGCGAGGTGGCGGGCGCCTGTAGTCCCAGCTACTCGGGAGGCTGAGGCACGAGAATGGCGTAAACCCGGGGAGCGGAGCTTGCAGTGAGCTGAGATCCGGCCACTGCGCTCCGCTCCAGCCTGGGCGACAGAGCGAGATTCTGTCTCAAAAAAAAAAAAAAAAAAAAAAAAAAAAAAAAAAAAAAAAGAAATGTTGGTAACAAATTTGAATCTTACCACTGAACTCCAAATAAATGTACCAAAGCCACTTAATGAAATGTTGCTATTAATATGTAACATGTGTTCCCTTGAGGGCTTAACAACTTGAGTGCTTTTTTCCAAAAAGCACATTCGTAAAAATAGTAAACAATGTTCATGAATTATTTGATGACATTAAGTTTGTGTGATGAAGCAGAAATCTGAAATTTATTGTGTTATATTTGTTATTGTCACTTGTCCCTTGGTTTAAAGTGGCACTGAATTACATTTTTTTTTTTGTTTTAGTTAAAGTGCTATTATAATCCAAATTTCAAACGTGGCTGTCCCCAACTTTTAGTAAGAGTGAAAAGAAGAATTGATGTTAAAAATGCTTCACTTACACCTACTTTATTCCATGAAGATTTCAACCAGAGGCATTTTAGAGAAGGGGCTAACATGGAGAATCATAATCCTGCCTTAGCTGCTGAAGTTAGTGAAGAAAGTTTATTTTCAACCTCTACAAATTTAAATATGTCTCTAACAAGGGAATCTTCTGTCGGAAAGATAATTGCTAGTTCATCTGACCCAATTATAAGTGGTTTCCCTCCTCCTTCACGTTCAACCTCAATTGGACCATCAGAACAAAGTGCAACAGATCAACGTGCCATTTTAAATCAGTTGAGCACTATTCATATGCACTCTCACAGCAATACATGCAAGCAAGGGGCCGCATTGTGAATTTTATTACAACCAACTTCTCAATACCACATAATATCTCCCTTTCAAAACTGTTTTTTGCGGCTGATAGTAGAATCACCTGCTGTTCCAACGAGATATCCTGTAGTATCAGTCAATCAGGCTCCACATCCTAACCTGCTACCAGCAGGCCACCGGTGGTTGCAAATGTCTAGGATAGCTGATATATCATCTAGCCCTCTTTCCAGGCCAGCTACTCAACCATCACCACTGGACAAATATCACACTAGTTACAACTGATCTTCCATTAAAACTGCACCAAATTATGCGACAACGGAGACTAACATTTACATTGACAAAAAATAAATAATAAATAAAGATTTCTGCAATTACCTTATTGAGCAATAAAATTGCATGTTTACTTTTATGTTTGTTTTTTTATTCATGAAAGTATAGTTAAGAGTAAAATGGTGTTTTGTTTCAGTGGCAGGCTATTGTACTACTTTTTATAAATAAATACATGGATCATTTGAAAGGAAATTTTTCATGTGTCTTTGTAAGTTCTCTGAAGACGAAGAAACAATAGTCTTTGGGTTCATTTGCTATTGAAACAACACAATACCACTGCTTGGGTGATTTGTCAAAAGACTTATTTTGCTTATGGTTCTGGAGGCAGGGAAGTCCAAAGGGCTGCATCTGATGAGATCTTCTTTGTACGTTACAACATGGCAGCATGGCCCCATACGATGAACGACATGCAATGAACAGAAATTCGGGGCAAAACTCATCCTTTGACCCAAAGTCCACCCACACAACACCTAACTTATTCTCCAGATAATACTATCTGTCATGAGGTTGCACCCATATGGCTAAGCATCTCTTAAAAGTCCGACCTGTCAACACTATCACAATAGACACAGAATTTCAATGTAAAAATTGGAGGGACATACCAAACAATGACAGCAGGCAAGGGAAGAAAAGTAACTGGAATTAGGAAAAAGAATAAGTGACTTCTCAATTAATCTGGCATTAATAAAATGACGGCAAGAATTTGGATGACACACAGGGAATAAATGCTCACATAAACACACAAAGACACATACAGACAGACTGAAAATTTAGACAAATATACGCTATATACTTCAGTATTTTCTCAATTACATTTCACCAGTTATTTTAAAGTTGAATTTTAGTTGGCAAAGATTTCTTTCATTGCAGTTCATACCTAGTGAGTTCAGTGACCATGATCACAATTATTTGCGTCATCACTCGAACAATAAATTTTATATCATATTATGCTCTCGGATTGCATCATTGTCAGCACATGGTGGAATTTCACAGCTGCAGGAACAGTTAACCTTTTTGATCTTACATTAAAGCATTCCAACATGTTTGTGTCTTTAATTACCTCCTGTTAGAGTCCACCTTTCATGTTTTCTAATGCACATTTTCTTGCTTCTTCTTCTTCTTCTTTCTCTTTCTCCTCCTTCTCCTTCTCCTCCTCCTCCCCCTCCTCCGCCTCCTCCCCTCCTCCTCCTCCTCTTCCTCCTCCTCCTCCTCCTCCTCCTCCTCCTCCTCCTCCTCCTCCTCCTCCTCCCCTCTCCTCCTCCTCTCCTCCTCCTCCTCTTCTTTCTCTTCTTCTTCTCTTCTTCTTCTTCTTCTTCTTCTTCTTCTTCTTCTTCTTCTCCTTCTCCTTCTCCTTCTCCTTCTCCTTCTCCTTCGTTCTTCTTCTCTGACAAAATCTTGCTATGTTACCCTGACTAGAGAGCAGTGACATTATTTCAGCTCACTGCAACCTCAATCTCAGCTTTCAAGGAATTCTTATGCCTCAGCCTTTTGAATAGGTAAAATTACATATGCCCACCATTCTGGACTAATTTTTATATTTTTAGTAGAAATGGGGTTTCAACTTGTTGGCCAGGATGGTCTTAACTCCTGGCCTTATGTGATCCACCCACCTTGGCCCACAAGCGTGCCTGGATTACCAGCTTGAACCACCAAACCCCACCTCTAATTTTCATCACGTTTTTTGATGCTCCATGCAAAATCAGATTTAATTGCTTTTGTCAGGATTTAATATCTTTTAGATTCTGGGTCTATATCCTCAGCATGGCTGAACAAATCCCTTCCAGGTCTCATATTTGTTTTCCTTTCATCTTCATGTCTTTCTGTTTCACCACAGTCAGACATTCAGACAGCTCCACTTTCAGACATGACCTTATCCATCTGGTAACTTTGGTCCTATCTTTTTCTTGGAGATAAAAGTCTCCCTCCCTATTTGCCTATTTAAGATTCCTACAGCACAGACATCACTCCTTCCAGGAAGTTTTTCTTATCTATCACATTAGTTTTCTTGTCTATCTGTCTTGGATACCCAGCACTGACGTAACAAAGTACCTGATATATACATATGTGTATGTGTGTATATATATTTCTCTGAATACGTGTGTGTGTGTGTGTGTGTGTGTGTGTGTATTCCAGCACTTTGGGAGGCTGAGGCGACTGGTCCACCTAAGGTCAGGAGTTCCAGACCTGCCTGACCAACATGGAGAATCCCTTCTCTACTAAAAATACAAAATTAGCCCAGTATGGGGTCATATTCCTGAAACCCAAGTTACTCAGGAGCCTCAGGTGGGGCAATCCCTTCAACCCAAGAGGTGAAGCTTGCAGTAAGTTATTGTTTACTAAAACTATATTTTTAACTCACAAAGATTATGTCAATATTCAAGACTTCTCAAAAGACCAAGGCAAAGACACACAAAGGCTAGTTTATTTGTTAAGTACACAAAGAAAAGTAAATTCAAAAAATAAAAGTGCTCAACGGTGGAGCAGAGTTATGGATTCAACACTGGTTGAGTTTGATATTTAACTGGTGTTCATTGAAAAGCAACGAGGGTAAATTTAGACCTTTTCGCAGGAAAGGGACCATTTCGTGTCGATGGAATTGGGCTCCTGCCTAAATAGGTTGAGAAGAAAGTGGTCAAACCCTTAGGTATGATTAATGTAAAACAGAAAGAGTCCGAGATATAAGCCTAAACAGAATGAGTTCAATGAAATCCATGAGAGAAACCAGTTTTATTCACCTCTATGTGTGGAATATAGATGAGCTAGAAACCACAAAATCAAACTACCCCAAGCAAAACTGGCATAAATACTAGATTAAAAATTAAGTCCTAAAAATCTGAAAAGTACTAAACTGCCCCTCTAAGACGCATTAACACCCAGACTAAGGATGCTTTACTACTCACAGACATTAAGAATTCATGATGGATGTTCCATGCCCTAAGGGGTAGCCAAGGAAGACTTGATAAAAATCTGCTTTCACCTAGGAATAATCACAGTGAAATATTGAAAATCAAGATTCGGAGGAAATTAACAATCATTTGTTTAATAACTTAGGCCACTGATATTA
The DNA here is from genome assembly GCF_007565055.1 of Rhinopithecus roxellana. Lineage (NCBI taxonomy): Eukaryota > Metazoa > Chordata > Mammalia > Primates > Cercopithecidae > Rhinopithecus > Rhinopithecus roxellana. The sequence goes on along the minus strand of NW_022141783.1, from coordinate 7,070 downwards.
TATAAGGCAAAGATGAAATTAAGAGAAAATGCAAGAAATAAAGAGGGACAACTCTAGATAACTTAAAAGACAGCACACAAAATATGAAATATCAATATATAAAAAAATAAAGATAACAGTCACAAATGTGAATTCCTCAGTATCGTTCCCTCAATATACACCTGAGACAAATTTTATGGATGTCTATTTATGAAGACAAGTCCCAATTGCCTGTAGTAAGAGGTTTTATAGACATTACTCATCTAGACAGATGAATATGCAGATATTTAGTAGTTAATAGAAATCATTTCAATGTTTGTGTATTTACTTTTCTTCAGTTTCTGCAGTACAGATGCGTATTTCACCAAATTAATGTAGGTGTTCAAATACCTCACTTTCTGTCTCAAGCTGCTGGGATGTATCTCCAAGGAAAACTTTCCAGTGGTTATATCTTTTTCTTTAGAACAAATATTGGAGGTATTATCTTAGCAGTTTTAAAAGGCAACACTTTGTCAAAATGATTGTTCATACTTTGGAAATTTGTGGCGTATTCACATTTATTGCTAGAGTAGTTCTGCACAAGACACTCATTGGAATGTGTGATACTCCTTAATAGGGACCTGTGACATACCACCATCAAGGGATGTGACCATGAATTCACATATATGCCATCTATCCTCACATAACTGCTATCTACATAGGAAATAAAATGGAGTTGGTGTGAAGTTTCAATTCTTACAGCTGATATTCATTAATCTTTCCTCAAAGATAATGTGATTTGCATGACTGACTTTTCAAATTAACTTTTCTTCCCAAGTCCAGGCCCTATTAATTTCCTCAGCCAAGAAGAAAATATTTTTCAAAAATGCAAAAATTAGCTACAATTATGTTGAATCTTCTACTAAGGAATTTGGATTCTGACTCATTGATAAGCTTTCCAGAAGCAATTTTTTAATCTACTACTAAGGATCTGGAGTCTGACTTATTGACAAACTTTCCAAAAGTAATCTTATAATCAGTTATGGATTTCAATCAGTTATGGATACTCATCCAGTTTTCATTATCTTTGGGAAATAAATGCCAGATCCACCTTAAGGAGTATTATTATTATTACTTTTGATTTCTAAGAATTTATAATACAACCACAGACCCAAGTATCTTCCACAGAATTTTGTTCCTTAAATATTTTTCTTGATTAAAAGAATGACCTTATTAAAATGACCATAATTATTTTCAACCATTTTTCAGTGGTCTGGGAAAACAATTTCTTAACCACTTTCTAAAACCTCATTTCAAGCTGGCCACGGACCACTAATCACTTACTTTTATAGGTTTGAAGAAATATTTTAAATTAGGGTTACTATTTAATATTTTTTACCTAAAATTTAATTTCCTGGAATAATAAAGTTTGATGTTAAGCAAGAAATCTACCTGAGTTAAGCCAATTTCAAAACAAGTTGGTCTTCTGCATTATTGTTATGTTCCAGACATTCAGTGACTGTAGGTACTGGGCATTAGTGATGGTAAACTTTGTGTTTTTTTGTTATGAAATAATCTATGTAACTGTTGGGTACATCAGTGTTTTAAAATGCACTGCTAAATACAGAATTAACTATGCATATTCATGTTATGAATTAACCTGTGATTTGGCTGTTTCCTGGATTTTATAATATGCGTGTGCAGAAATGTATTCAAAATTGAGAAAGGATGCACGCCATTATCAGGGTACTTACAAACTTGAACATCAAGTATCAGATAACTTTTTTTGTTATTATTATTGAGAGACATTCCCTTCTGTGTGGAATGGCTATCTCGGTGTTTTGTCTTCATTTGCAAGACAGATTTAACTATTTTATTTTTCCAGCAATAAAATTTAACTATTTTATTTGATTACTGTGCATCAGAGTCCAGTGTTCTAGAAGAGGCAGTGTGTCAACCCTAATTTTACATTCCTCATTCTGGTAGCTACAGGAATTTTTGAAAGTATTATTTATGTAGTCTGATATTTTTCATATAAAGAGTAATAAATTTTGCTATGTATAAATTTTCATAATATAAAAGTGAATCAACATTTTTAGTCCTTGAATCCCAAGATTTTTGGGAGGCTGAGGAAGGTGGATAAGGACTTTGGGAGGAGGTTGAGGCCAGAGAATGACATGAATCCAGGAAGTGGTGGCTTGCAGTGAGCTGAGATACCCCAACGCACCTAGTCTGGGCAACAGAGCAAAATCCATCTCAAATAGACAATAGATAGATAAACAAATAAATAAAAACAATTTTCAATCAGTGCCAGGATTCCTGAAGTTCTAATCAAGGGTTTCCAATACATAGCTGTAGAATAATAGTCGATCTGCTGCATGCGTTTTTAAGAATCTAGTGAGGTGGAAAATAGGTGTGGATGTACTCAGAGCAATGAAATAAAATTTTTAGCTTCCATTTAACTTGTCTTTTTACCATTAAATCCTATCTTTTCTTGTCATCAGCATGATGTCACCCTTTGAACAATGTGCCATAGTAAAGATTTCACATTGTTATGAAAATCAAGTCTGTAATGCTACTTGTTTTATTTCTGGCAAAAATCTCTTCAGAAATTTCAGAAAATATGATGAGCCACTGGTACTGCATTGGACATAAAAGTGCAACTAGCACTTCTGTAGTGCTCTGTATAAAGTTATAAGTTTTCTGACTATTTTTGCAATAAATAAAATCCATCTACCTATAAGATTAACAAGGTTTAAACTTGGAGATGGTACAACAGCAAGGGCCCCTCTGTAGTAGGTTATTTCTTCAAATCGATAGTACAAAAGTCTATGGAAAGAGTTACTCAGAAATATACAGAAATCCAGCTCTAGTAGTTACTCTCTAGAGTGGCAGAACTAAATGTGCCTCAGAAATTTATTAAACAATCTGTTCGGACTCCTTATCTGTCACCATGATTCTAAATTTGGATTCTCTGCATCTGACATTTCTTAGTGAACCCTAGTCTTTTGTCACTATTGACACATGGCTGTTCCTAAATGAGGTGCTGACTCTGGATCACCCTGCTTCATTCATCCATGGAAGGAAGTGAGTCTGCAGTTTAATTGGTGTGCTATTTGTCAAACTACTTACTACTTTCTGTCTAAGTAACATTTTGGGCAATTATTGAATTCTCACGAATCAACAAAGGAAACTGTAAATAAGAGATAAGATCATCAGCAGTCTTTAAATTGTTAAGTGTGATCTTGGCACAAAACCTGGGATGCTCTACAGATTTGTATAGTTTTTATTCCAGGTCTGCCTTGTAAAACTTGATATTTAAGACAAGAAAATGAAGTCAATCTCAGAGGAGGAACACTATATTTATAAACTAACTAAATACTGGAAGCCCATTCATGAAGTAGGAAGCACAAAGTTTCCACAATAAAGATGCTATCCCCATATGTTCCTGCTGTTATAACACAACACCTTAGACTGGGTAAGTTACAAACCCAGAAATGTGTTTCTTACAGTTTTACAGGCTGGGAAGTCCAAGCTCAAAGCACTGTCAGGTTCAGTGTCTGGTGAAGGCCTGGTCTCTGCTTCCAAGATGGCACATTGTTGCTGTGTTCTCCAGAGAGGACAAATAGAGTGTCCTCAAATGGCAGAAGGGCAAAAGTGCCTAGTTTCATTGAGCCCTTTTATAGGGTTGCTAATTGCACTCTTAATTGCCTCCAAAAGCTGCCCACGTATTTTAATTCTATCATGCTGGAGGGTTTACATTCCAACATATGAATTCTGGAGGGACACACACATTGAAATCACAGGTATCAAATATAAAGAACAGAGGCCGTATCTAAGTATTCATAATGCCTAGGAAAATCTATACTTTTATGTTCGGGGAGGAAAAAGAAAAGTGCTAGGAGAAAACGACCTCCTGTTTTACAGATGACAGCGCTTCACTGGAGAGGAAAGAAAAGAGCTTAACCTCCAAATAGTACACCTGGAGTTGATCAATGTGATCAGTTACGCTTGTTTAAAATTTTAGGAAAAATTAAGGTTAAAAAACAGCTCTTTTTAGTGTAATGAATGAGAAATTCTGTGACTGGAGAAGGTGTCTAACATGACTAGATTATTGTTGGTTCATACACTATAGTACCAAATAAAATGCATGGGAGAAAAACACATTAGATTAAACATAGATTTTTATTGGGAGTTTTATCTGACGACAGAGAAACATTTACAGAGGAGTAAATATTATGTGACTTCTCATCATATGTAAGTTAGAAGCTGGGCGGTAAACGTGGTTACCAAAAGTCATCTTGTTCTTCGTGATAAAAACCTGTTAAATTATTAAGGGAAATATCACAGTTATAATGTGAAAAAGAAATAAAAAAGTGTCTCAGGTTTATGTGGTATCTTCATAATGTTCTCTCTTTCTTTCCTGGGGAGTTTCTGCATTAGATTACAAGTTATATTAGGATCAATTTCACAAGTTAAAAAACTCTATCAATTGTTTTCATAGTAACTCTTAATGATTCAATAACTTCTTTCAGGTAGATTTCTAATCACTTCTCTTGACTGAAAAAATGAACGATTAACAGTGTGTGTATGGAACATGGTGTGTTGGGAAACCAGGTACATTTTGACTTCATCACTAGATTGAAGTATGTCCATAGGCAGACTTCTTGGATCATCCTTCTTGAGCTCTGATTACCTGGGGGAATGAGAAGAATTTTGAAATTAGGCATGCATTAATTTTATAAAATACTTTGCTGTAAGAACCATTATTGGAACACATATGTAATTTAAAAACCTAAGACATGTGGTGACTTATAAAAATGAAATTTAGCAAGTACATCAAAATGAACCATCAGGTATGCGTTTAACCCCAGGATACTTCAGACTCACAAAAAAATATTAATGTCAGAACTCACGTACATTGTTGTATGATGAGAGATCCTTTCTTTCTTATTCCTAAAATAGGGATCCATCCCAACCTTTACAAACAAATTGTCTGTCCCCTCTGCATCTTGGCATGAGTACCTACATCTCAAATGTTTAAATACACCTCATTCACAGAGACAATTATGCCGACTTTTCTCTTCCGGTTCTAACTTCTAACCATTTATTTTAATAAGTTAGCAATGCAAATAAGCAGAAAAATGTATAGGTTCACCTGAGGACCGTGAACCTTAATAAGTTAGCACCTTTTGGCTCTGCCTTGTTCTAAATCATCAGCAGTGAGTGAGTTAGTTTCAAAATTAAGAGAAAAAGCAGCACAGTTTGTCCTCTATCTCCACCCGCCATCTCTTCACAATCCTTCTCATGAAATTAAAATATCTGAAGAGAGAGTTTGAAAATTTCTGCAGGCCAGAATGCAACTGCCTCTGTTCATAGAAGAAGAAGAAGAAAAAAAGTTACTCATAAAGAGATTGCTTGCTTATACGGAAGGGTAATTTCAAGATAGCAATGTTGTTTCAGCACCTCTTAATTGAGAAAGAAGAGTAAGAATAACTACTTTCTCTGCTCTGGTGTATATTTGTACCTACATGGTGGAATACGGAAACCTCTCGGACACAATGGAAGGAAATTGAAGTATGTCCATTGGACACCTTAATCAGAGACAGAAAATTTCAGCTTTTTTCCATGTCCTTTGAGCCCAGATGAAGAAGTGAAATGATGAATATAAAATTTTCTCAATAACACCAATGCTACTCACTATGCTGCTTAATAATTTATTGTTATTATTATTTTGGGGATGGAGTCTCACTCTGTCACCCAGGCTGGAGTGCTGTTGAGCGGTCAGCTCAACGCAACTTCCACGTCCTGGGTTCAAGTGAATCTCATGCCTCAGCCTCCCAAGTGCTGTGGCTTACAGACACATTCCACCACGCCTGGCTAAGTTTTGTATTTTTTACAAGATATGGTGTTTCAGCCAGGATGGTCTCGATCTCCTGACCTTGTGATCCACTAGTCTCAGTCTCCCAAGTGCTGGGATTACAGACATGAGCCACTGCAACTGGTGAGTAATTGTTAAAGCCATAGTACAATCTAATTCCACCTCAGAGGCAGAACACCAAGTTATTCAGTTGATTCCCTTATCTTATACATTTACTTTTACTCCCTTTCCCAGGTCTGTGACAATGGATATACTTATTTTTTAGAGACAGGGTCTGGCTGTATCACCCAGACTGGAGTGCAAAGGCATGATCTTGGCTCACTGCAACAAATTCCTTCTGGATTCAAGCAATTATCCTGCTTCAGCCTCTGGAGCAGCTGTGATTACAGGCGTAGACGATCAAACCCAGCGGATTTTTGTATTTTTAGTAAACATGGGGTTTCACAATATTTTCCAGGCTTGGCTGCCATCCTGACCCCAAGATATCTGCCAACCTCGGCCTCCCAAATTACTGGGATTACAACTGTGAGCCTCAGTGTTTGGCCTGGAATTCATTTTTGACACGTATTTCTCTAACTTTTTACCTTTTCATATTTACCACTTCATATCTTTGCATATTGTGTAATACTTATTTGTATAATTATAGCTGAAACTTATTCCATTCATACACCTTAACCGTTTCTACTACTCTGAATCCCCATGCAGAATATTTTTCTTTAAAGGAAATCTAGTTAAAAACAAATAATGGTGTTCTCAGAGTAAACATAATACATTTTATATATGGTACTAGAAATATATATTAATAGATACCTAAAATGTCTCTTTAAGAACACTATTTTAAATACACTATAGTCATGATTGTAAGGAGAGTAAAGATTTAGTTTATTTATTTTTTTTACAATGCATATTTAGAAAATGTAATTGAGTGTCCCAGCAACCCTGTGATGTATTCATTGGTTCATCATATATTTCAGTGTCATCTGTAAGGGAATAAACCTTCCTGTCATTTCTGTTACACGTTTTATTTTTGATTTAAAGTACTTAGAGGTTAATTACATTATCAAGAAAGATATTTTATTAACATAAACACTTCCATAATCTTCATTGTAATTTATGTAATAGTGTAAGAAAGGGCTTAGTTTTGCTTTGTTACCATAGCTATAATCTTACTTATTCTGAAGGATATTTCTTTTTTTTTTTTTTTTTTTTTTTTTTTTTTTTTTTTTTTTTT
>NW_022141782.1:0-45631 GCF_007565055.1 Rhinopithecus roxellana | reverse complement strand
ACACGTTTCTCTTCTGTGATCTGTTTGTTAGCACAGTTTTCTGGAAATCTGCAATTAGATACTTCATAGCGCAAAGCAAAACTTACAGTGACAAAGGAATATCCACAGAGAAAAACAAGAAAGAAGCTTTCTTAGAAACTTCTTGGTGATGTGTGAATTCATCTCACAGAGTTACACTTATGTTTCGTGGAGCAGTCCATTAACACTGTCTTTGAGGAATCTGAGAAGGGCTTCTTTGGATCACATTGAGGCCTACGCTGATAAAGGAAATTTCATCCGTTCAAAACGTGAAAGAAGCTTTCTGAGAAACTTCTTTCTGATCTGTGAGTTCATCTCACAGAGTTACAACCTCTGCCTCAAGAAGCAGTTTGCTAACACTCTTTTCGTGGAATCTGCAAAGTGATATTTGGAGCCTATTGGGGCCCATGGTGATAAGGGAAATATCCTCACATAATAACTAAAGAGAAGCTTTCTGAGAAACTGCATTGCCATGTGTGAATGAAACTCACAGAGTTACACGTTTCTCTTCTGTGATCTGTTTGTTAGCACAGTTTTCTGGAAATCTGCAATTAGATACTTCATAGCGCAAAGAACATTACAGTGACAAGGAATATCCACAGAAGAAAACAAGAAAGAAGCTTTCTTAGAAACTTCTTGGTGATGTGTGAATTCATCTCACAGAGTTACACTTATGTTTCGTGGAGCAGTCCATTAACACTGTCTTTGAGGAATCTGAGAAGGGCTCTTTGGATCACATTGAGGCCTACGCTGATAAAGGAAATTTCATCCGTTCAAAACGTGAAGAAGCTTTCTGAGAAACTTCTTTCTGATCTGTGAGTTCATCTCACAGAGTTACAACCTCTGCCTCAAGAAGCAGTTTGCTAACACTCTTTTCGTGGAATCTGCAAAGTGATATTTGGGAGCCTATTGGGGCCCATGGTGATAAGGGAAATATCCTCACATAATAACTAAAGAGAAGCTTTCTGAGAAACTGCATTGCCATGTGTGAATGCAACTCACAGAGTTACACGTTTCTCTTCTGTGATCTGTTTGTTAGCACAGTTTTCTCTGGAAATCTGCAATTAGATACTTCATAGCGCAAAGAACATTACAGTGACAAAGGAATATCCCAGAAGAAAACAAGAAAGAAGCTTTCTTAGAAACTTCTTGGTGATGTGTGAATTCATCTCACAGAGGTTACACTTATGTTTCGTGGAGCAGTCCATTAACACTGTCTTTGAGGAATCTGAGAAGGGCTTCTTTGGATCACATTGAGGCCTACGCTGATAAAGGAAATTTCATCCGTTCAAAACGTGAAAGAAGCTTTCTGAGAAACTTCTTTCTGATCTGTGAGTTCATCTCACAGAGTTACAACCTCTGCCTCAAGAAGCAGTTTGCTAACACTCTTTTCGTGGAATCTGCAAAGTGATATTTGGGAGCCTATTGGGGCCCATGGTGATAAGGGAAATATCCTCACATAATACTAAAGAGAAGCTGTCTGAGAAACTGCATTGCCATGTGTGAATGCAACTCACAGAGTTACACGTTTCTCTTCTGTGATCTGTTTGTTAGCACAGTTTTCTGGAAATCTGCAATTAGATACTTCATAGCGCAAAGAACATTACAGTGACAAAGGAATATCCACAGAAGAAAACAGAAAGAAGCTTTCTTAGAAACTTCTTGGTGATGTGTGAATTCATCTCACAGAGTTACACTTATGTTTCGTGGAGCAGTCCATTAACACTGTCTTTGAGGAATCTGAGAAGGGCTTCTTTGGATCACATTGAGGCCTACGCTGATAAGGAAATTTCATCCGTTCAAAACGTGAAAAGAAGCTTTCTGAGAAACTTCTTTCTGATCTGTGAGTTCATCTCACAGAGTTACAACCTCTGCCTCAAGAAGCAGTTGCTAACACTCTTTTCGTGGAATCTGCAAAGTGATATTTGGGAGCCTATTGGGGCCCATGGTGATAAGGGAAATATCCTCACATAATAACTAAAGAGAAGCTTTCTGAGAAACTGCATTGCCATGTGTGAATGCAAACTCACAGAGTTACAACGTTTCTCTTCTGTGATCTGTTTGTTAGCACAGTTTTCTGGAAATCTGCAATTAGATACTTCATAGCGCAAATGAACATTACAGTGACAAAGGAAATATCCACAGATGAAAACAAGAAAGAAGCTTTCTTAGAAACTTCTTGGTGATGTGTGAATTCATCTCACAGAGTTACACTTATGTTTCGTGGAGCAGTCCATTAACACTGTCTTTGAGGAATCTGAGAAGGGCTTCTTTGGATCACATTGAGGCCTACGCTGATAAAGGAAAATTTCATCCGTTCAAAACGTGAAAGAAGCTTTCTGAGAAACTTCTTTCTGATCTGTGAGTTCATCTCACAGAGTTACAACCTCTGCCTCAAGAAGCAGTTTGCTAACACTCTTTTCGTGGAATCTGCAAAGTGATATTTGGGAGCCTATTGGGGCCCATGGTGATAAGGGAAATATCCTCACATAATAACTAAAGAGAAGCTTTCTGAGAAACTGCATTGCCATGTGTGAATGCAACTCACAGAGTTACACGTTTCTCTTCTGTGATCTGTTTGTTAGCACAGTTTTCTGGAAATCTGCAATTAGATACTTCATAGCGCAATGAACATTACAGTGACAAAGGAAATATCCACAGATGAAAACAAGAAAGAAGCTTTCTTAGAAACTTCTTGGTGATGTGTGAATTCATCTCACAGAGTTACACTTATGTTTCGTGGAGCAGTCCATTAACACTGTCTTTGAGGAATCTGAGAAGGGCTTCTTTGGATCACATTGAGGCCTACGCTGATAAAGGAAATTTCATCCGTTCAAAACGTGAAAGAAGCTTTCTGAGAAACTTCTTTCTGATCTGTGAGTTCATCTCACAGAGTTACAACCTCTGCCTCAAGAAGCAGTTTGCTAACACTCTTTTCGTGGAATCTGCAAAGTGATATTTGGGAGCCTATTGGGGCCCATGGTGATAAGGGAAATATCCTCACATAATAACTAAAGAGAAGCTTTCTGAGAAACTGCATTGCCATGTGTGAATGCAACTCACAGAGTTACACGTTTCTCTTCTGTGATCTGTTTGTTAGCACAGTTTTCTGGAAATCTGCAATTAGATACTTCATAGCGCAATGAACATTACAGTGACAAAGGAAATATCCACAGATGAAAACAAGAAAGAAGCTTTCTTAGAAACTTCTTGGTGATGTGTGAATTCATCTCACAGAGTTACACTTATGTTTCGTGGAGCAGTCCATTAACACTGTCTTTGAGGAATCTGAGAAGGGCTTCTTTGGATCACATTGAGGCCTACGCTGATAAGGAAATTTCATCCGTTCAAAACGTGAAAGAAGCTTTCTGAGAAACTTCTTTCTGATCTGTGAGTTCATCTCACAGAGTTACAACCTCTGCCTCAAGAAGCAGTTGCTAACACTCTTTTCGTGGAATCTGCAAAGTGATATTTGGGAGCCTATTGGGGCCCATGGTGATAAAGGAAATATCCTCACATAATAACTAAAGAGAAGCTTTCTGAGAAACTGCATTGCCATGTGTGAATGCAACTCACAGTGTTACGCCAGTGTTTTTTGGAGCCGTTTCTTAGGACTGTTTCCGTGGATTCCGAGAAGTGATATTTCAGATAGCATTGAAGAATAGAAGGAGAAAGGAAATATCCTTCAAGAGAAAGAGGAACCAAACTTTCTGAGAAACTGCTTTGTGATATGTGAATTCATTTCACAGTGTTCTATCACCCTTTCTCGGAGGAGTTTCCTAGCACTCATTTTGAGGAATCTCAGATGTGATGTCTTGGATATCATTAAATCGCATGCTGAATAAGGAACTATCCTCAGAGAAACCTGCAGAGAAGCCTTCTCAAAAACTTCTTTGTTGTGGGTGAATTCACCCCACAGATGTCCATCATTGTTTCCACTGAGAAACTTCCTAGCAGAATTTTCGCAGTATCTGCAATAGGACACACGGTGGCGCTCCAAGACCACAAATAACCTCGTCTTACTAAAGAAAGAAGCTTTCTGAGAAACCGCTTTGTGATGTGTGAATTCAACTCACTAAGTTGCAGCTGTATTTCGTGGGGCCGTGGCCTAGCCCTATTTGTGTGGAATCTGAGAACAGATATTCCCGATCCCTTTGAAAACAATGGGGCCAATGGAAACATCTTCCAATAAAAATGAGAAAGAAGCTTTCTGAGAAACTTCTTTCTGATCTGTGAGTTCATCTCACAGAGTTACAACCTCTGCCTCAAGAAGCAGTTTGCTAACACTCTTTTCGTGGAATCTGCAAAGTGATATTTGGGAGCCTATTGGGGCCCATGGTGATAAGGGAAATATCCTCACATAATAACTAAAGAGAAGCTTTCTGAGAAACTGCATTGCCATGTGTGAATGCAACTCACAGAGTTACACGTTTCTCTTCTGTGATCTGTTTGTTAGCACAGTTTTCTGGAAATCTGCAATTAGATACTTCATAGCGCAATGAACATTACAGTGACAAAGGAAATATCCACAGATGAAAACAAGAAAGAAGCTTTCTTAGAAACTTCTTGGTGATGTGTGAATTCATCTCACAGAGTTACACTTATGTTTCGTGGAGCAGTCCATTAACACTGTCTTTGAGGAATCTGAGAAGGGCTTCTTTGGATCACATTGAGGCCTACGCTGATAAAGGAAATTTCATCCGTTCAAAACGTGAAAGAAGCTTTCTGAGAAACTTCTTTCTGATCTGTGAGTTCATCTCACAGAGTTACAACCTCTGCCTCAAGAAGCAGTTTGCTAACACTCTTTTCGTGGAATCTGCAAAGTGATATTTGGGAGCCTATTGGGGCCCATGGTGATAAGGGAAATATCCTCACATAATAACTAAAGAGAAGCTTTCTGAGAAACTGCATTGCCATGTGTGAATGCAACTCACAGAGTTACACGTTTCTCTTCTGTGATCTGTTTGTTAGCACAGTTTTCTGGAAATCTGCAATTAGATACTTCATAGCGCAATGAACATTACAGTGACAAAGGAAATATCCACAGATGAAAACAAGAAAGAAGCTTTCTTAGAAACTTCTTGGTGATGTGTGAATTCATCTCACAGAGTTACACTTATGTTTCGTGGAGCAGTCCATTAACACTGTCTTTGAGGAATCTGAGAAGGGCTTCTTTGGATCACATTGAGGCCTACGCTGATAAAGGAAATTTCATCCGTTCAAAACGTGAAAGAAGCTTTCTGAGAAACTTCTTTCTGATCTGTGAGTTCATCTCACAGAGTTACAACCTCTGCCTCAAGAAGCAGTTTGCTAACACTCTTTTCGTGGAATCTGCAAAGTGATATTTGGGAGCCTATTGGGGCCCATGGTGATAAGGGAAATATCCTCACATAATAACTAAAGAGAAGCTTTCTGAGAAACTGCATTGCCATGTGTGAATGCAACTCACAGAGTTACACGTTTCTCTTCTGTGATCTGTTTGTTAGCACAGTTTTCTGGAAATCTGCAATTAGATACTTCATAGCGCAATGAACATTACAGTGACAAAGGAAATATCCACAGATGAAAACAAGAAAGAAGCTTTCTTAGAAACTTCTTGGTGATGTGTGAATTCATCTCACAGAGTTACACTTATGTTTCGTGGAGCAGTCCATTAACACTGTCTTTGAGGAATCTGAGAAGGGCTTCTTTGGATCACATTGAGGCCTACGCTGATAAAGGAAATTTCATCCGTTCAAAACGTGAAAGAAGCTTTCTGAGAAACTTCTTTCTGATCTGTGAGTTCATCTCACAGAGTTACAACCTCTGCCTCAAGAAGCAGTTTGCTAACACTCTTTTCGTGGAATCTGCAAAGTGATATTTGGGAGCCTATTGGGGCCCATGGTGATAAGGGAAATATCCTCACATAATAACTAAGAGAAGCTTTCTGAGAAACTGCATTGCCATGTGTGAATGCAACTCACAGAGTTACACGTTTCTCTTCTGTGATCTGTTTGTTAGCACAGTTTTCTGGAAATCTGCAATTAGATACTTCATAGCGCAATGAACATTACAGTGACAAAGGAAATATCCACAGATGAAAACAAGAAAGAAGCTTTCTTAGAAACTTCTTGGTGATGTGTGAATTCATCTCACAGAGTTACACTTATGTTTCGTGGAGCAGTCCATTAACACTGTCTTTGAGGAATCTGAGAAGGGCTTCTTTGGATCACATTGAGGCCTACGCTGATAAGGAAATTTCATCCGTTCAAAACGTGAAAGAAGCTTTCTGAGAAACTTCTTTCTGATCTGTGAGTTCATCTCACAGAGTTACAACCTCTGCCTCAAGAAGCAGTTTGCTAACACTCTTTTCGTGGAATCTGCAAAGTGATATTTGGGAGCCTATTGGGGCCCATGGTGATAAGGGAAATATCCTCACATAATAACTAAAGAGAAGCTTTCTGAGAAACTGCATTGCCATGTGTGAATGCAACTCACAGAGTTACACGTTTCTCTTCTGTGATCTGTTTGTTAGCACAGTTTTCTGGAAATCTGCAATTAGATACTTCATAGCGCAAAGAACATTACAGTGACAAAGGAATATCCACAGATGAAAACAAGAAAGAAGCTTTCTTAGAAACTTCTTGGTGATGTGTGAATTCATCTCACAGAGTTACACTTATGTTTCGTGGAGCAGTCCATTAACACTGTCTTTGAGGAATCTGAGAAGGGCTTCTTTGGATCACATTGAGGCCTACGCTGATAAAGGAAATTTCATCCGTTCAAAACGTGAAAGAAGCTTTCTGAGAAACTTCTTTCTGATCTGTGAGTTCATCTCACAGAGTTACAACCTCTGCCTCAAGAAGCAGTTTGCTAACACTCTTTTCGTGGAATCTGCAAAGTGATATTTGGGAGCCTATTGGGGCCCATGGTGATAAGGGAAATATCCTCACATAATAACTAAAGAGAAGCTTTCTGAGAAACTGCATTGCCATGTGTGAATGCAACTCACAGAGTTACACGTTTCTCTTCTGTGATCTGTTTGTTAGCACAGTTTTCTGGAAATCTGCAATTAGATACTTCATAGCGCAATGAACATTACAGTGACAAAGGAATATCCACAGATGAAAACAAGAAAGAAGCTTTCTTAGAAACTTCTTGGTGATGTGTGAATTCATCTCACAGAGTTACACTTATGTTTCGTGGAGCAGTCCATTAACACTGTCTTTGAGGAATCTGAGAAGGGCTTCTTTGGATCACATTGAGGCCTACGCTGATAAAGGAAATTTCATCCGTTCAAAACGTGAAAGAAGCTTTCTGAGAAACTTCTTTCTGATCTGTGAGTTCATCTCACAGAGTTACAACCTCTGCCTCAAGAAGCAGTTTGCTAACACTCTTTTCGTGGAATCTGCAAAGTGATATTTGGGAGCCTATTGGGGCCCATGGTGATAAGGGAAATATCCTCACATAATAACTAAAGAGAAGCTTTCTGAGAAACTGCATTGCCATGTGTGAATGCAACTCACAGAGTTACACGTTTCTCTTCTGTGATCTGTTTGTTAGCACAGTTTTCTGGAAATCTGCAATTAGATACTTCATAGCGCAATGAACATTACAGTGACAAAGGAAATATCCACAGATGAAAACAAGAAAGAAGCTTTCTTAGAAACTTCTTGGTGATGTGTGAATTCATCTCACAGAGTTACACTTATGTTTCGTGGAGCAGTCCATTAACACTGTCTTTGAGGAATCTGAGAAGGGCTTCTTTGGATCACATTGAGGCCTACGCTGATAAAGGAAATTTCATCCGTTCAAAACGTGAAAGAAGCTTTCTGAGAAACTTCTTTCTGATCTGTGAGTTCATCTCACAGAGTTACAACCTCTGCCTCAAGAAGCAGTTTGCTAACACTCTTTTCGTGGAATCTGCAAAGTGATATTTGGGAGCCTATTGGGGCCCATGGTGATAAGGGAAATATCCTCACATAATAACTAAAGAGAAGCTTTCTGAGAAACTGCATTGCCATGTGTGAATGCAACTCACAGAGTTACACGTTTCTCTTCTGTGATCTGTTTGTTAGCACAGTTTTCTGGAAATCTGCAATTAGATACTTCATAGCGCAATGAACATTACAGTGACAAAGGAAATATTCCACAGATGAAAACAAGAAAGAAGCTTTCTTAGAAACTTCTTGGTGATGTGTGAATTCATCTCACAGAGTTACACTTATGTTTCGTGGAGCAGTCCATTAACACTGTCTTTGAGGAATCTGAGAAGGGCTTCTTTGGATCACATTGAGGCCTACGCTGATAAAGGAAATTTCATCCGTTCAAAACGTGAAAGAAGCTTTCTGAGAAACTTCTTTCTGATCTGTGAGTTCATCTCACAGAGTTACAACCTCTGCCTCAAGAAGCAGTTTGCTAACACTCTTTTCGTGGAATCTGCAAAGTGATATTTGGGAGCCTATTGGGGCCCATGGTGATAAAGGAAATATCCTCACATAATAACTAAAGAGAAGCTTTCTGAGAAACTGCATTGCCATGTGTGAATGCAACTCACAGTGTTACGCCAGTGTTTTTTGGAGCCGTTTCTTAGGACTGTTTCCGTGGATTCCGAGAAGTGATATTTCAGATAGCATTGAAGAATAGAAGGAGAAAGGAAATATCCTTCAAGAGAAAGAGGAACCAAACTTTCTGAGAAACTGCTTTGTGATATGTGAATTCATTTCACAGTGTTCTATCACCCTTTCTCGGAGGAGTTTCCTAGCACTCATTTTGAGGAATCTCAGATGTGATGTCTTGGATATCATTAAATCGCATGCTGAATAAGGAACTATCCTCAGAGAAACCTGCAGAGAAGCCTTCTCAAAAACTTCTTTGTTGTGGGTGAATTCACCCCACAGATGTCCATCATTGTTTCCACTGAGAAACTTCCTAGCAGAATTTTCGCAGTATCTGCAATAGGACACACGGTGGCGCTCCAAGACCACAAATAACCTCGTCTTACTAAAGAAAGAAGCTTTCTGAGAAACCGCTTTGTGATGTGTGAATTCAACTCACTAAGTTGCAGCTGTATTTCGTGGGGCCGTGGCCTAGCCCTATTTGTGTGGAATCTGAGAACAGATATTCCCGATCCCTTTGAAAACAATGGGGCCAATGGAAACATCTTCCAATAAAAATGAGAAAGAAGCTTTCTGAGAAACTTCTTTCTGATCTGTGAGTTCATCTCACAGAGTTACAACCTCTGCCTCAAGAAGCAGTTTGCTAACACTCTTTTCGTGGAATCTGCAAAGTGATATTTGGGAGCCTATTGGGGCCCATGGTGATAAGGGAAATATCCTCACATAATAACTAAAGAGAAGCTTTCTGAGAAACTGCATTGCCATGTGTGAATGCAACTCACAGAGTTACACGTTTCTCTTCTGTGATCTGTTTGTTAGCACAGTTTTCTGGAAATCTGCAATTAGATACTTCATAGCGCAATGAACATTACAGTGACAAAGGAAATATCCACAGATGAAAACAAGAAAGAAGCTTTCTTAGAAACTTCTTGGTGATGTGTGAATTCATCTCACAGAGTTACACTTATGTTTCGTGGAGCAGTCCATTAACACTGTCTTTGAGGAATCTGAGAAGGGCTTCTTTGGATCACATTGAGGCCTACGCTGATAAAGGAAATTTCATCCGTTCAAAACGTGAAAGAAGCTTTCTGAGAAACTTCTTTCTGATCTGTGAGTTCATCTCACAGAGTTACAACCTCTGCCTCAAGAAGCAGTTTGCTAACACTCTTTTCGTGGAATCTGCAAAGTGATATTTGGGAGCCTATTGGGGCCCATGGTGATAAGGGAAATATCCTCACATAATAACTAAAGAGAAGCTTTCTGAGAAACTGCATTGCCATGTGTGAATGCAACTCACAGAGTTACACGTTTCTCTTCTGTGATCTGTTTGTTAGCACAGTTTTCTGGAAATCTGCAATTAGATACTTCATAGCGCAATGAACATTACAGTGACAAAGGAAATATCCACAGATGAAAACAAGAAAGAAGCTTTCTTAGAAACTTCTTGGTGATGTGTGAATTCATCTCACAGAGTTACACTTATGTTTCGTGGAGCAGTCCATTAACACTGTCTTTGAGGAATCTGAGAAGGGCTTCTTTGGATCACATTGAGGCCTACGCTGATAAAGGAAATTTCATCCGTTCAAAACGTGAAAGAAGCTTTCTGAGAAACTTCTTTCTGATCTGTGAGTTCATCTCACAGAGTTACAACCTCTGCCTCAAGAAGCAGTTTGCTAACACTCTTTTCGTGGAATCTGCAAAGTGATATTTGGGAGCCTATTGGGGCCCATGGTGATAAGGGAAATATCCTCACATAATAACTAAAGAGAAGCTTTCTGAGAAACTGCATTGCCATGTGTGAATGCAACTCACAGAGTTACACGTTTCTCTTCTGTGATCTGTTTGTTAGCACAGTTTTCTGGAAATCTGCAATTAGATACTTCATAGCGCAATGAACATTACAGTGACAAAGGAAATATCCACAGATGAAAACAAGAAAGAAGCTTTCTTAGAAACTTCTTGGTGATGTGTGAATTCATCTCACAGAGTTACACTTATGTTTCGTGGAGCAGTCCATTAACACTGTCTTTGAGGAATCTGAGAAGGGCTTCTTTGGATCACATTGAGGCCTACGCTGATAAAGGAAATTTCATCCGTTCAAAACGTGAAAGAAGCTTTCTGAGAAACTTCTTTCTGATCTGTGAGTTCATCTCACAGAGTTACAACCTCTGCCTCAAGAAGCAGTTTGCTAACACTCTTTTCGTGGAATCTGCAAAGTGATATTTGGGAGCCTATTGGGGCCCATGGTGATAAGGGAAATATCCTCACATAATAACTAAAGAGAAGCTTTCTGAGAAACTGCATTGCCATGTGTGAATGCAACTCACAGAGTTACACGTTTCTCTTCTGTGATCTGTTTGTTAGCACAGTTTTCTGGAAATCTGCAATTAGATACTTCATAGCGCAATGAACATTACAGTGACAAAGGAAATATTCACAGATGAAAACAAGAAAGAAGCTTTCTTAGAAACTTCTTGGTGATGTGTGAATTCATCTCACAGAGTTACACTTATGTTTCGTGGAGCAGTCCATTAACACTGTCTTTGAGGAATCTGAGAAGGGCTTCTTTGGATCACATTGAGGCCTACGCTGATAAAGGAAATTTCATCCGTTCAAAACGTGAAAGAAGCTTTCTGAGAAACTTCTTTCTGATCTGTGAGTTCATCTCACAGAGTTACAACCTCTGCCTCAAGAAGCAGTTTGCTAACACTCTTTTCGTGGAATCTGCAAAGTGATATTTGGGAGCCTATTGGGGCCCATGGTGATAAAGGAAATATCCTCACATAATAACTAAAGAGAAGCTTTCTGAGAAACTGCATTGCCATGTGTGAATGCAACTCACAGTGTTACGCCAGTGTTTTTTGGAGCCGTTTCTTAGGACTGTTTCCGTGGATTCCGAGAAGTGATATTTCAGATAGCATTGAAGAATAGAAGGAGAAAGGAAATATCCTTCAAGAGAAAGAGGAACCAAACTTTCTGAGAAACTGCTTTGTGATATGTGAATTCATTTCACAGTGTTCTATCACCCTTTCTCGGAGGAGTTTCCTAGCACTCATTTTGAGGAATCTCAGATGTGATGTCTTGGATATCATTAAATCGCATGCTGAATAAGGAACTATCCTCAGAGAAACCTGCAGAGAAGCCTTCTCAAAAACTTCTTTGTTGTGGGTGAATTCACCCCACAGATGTCCATCATTGTTTCCACTGAGAAACTTCCTAGCAGAATTTTCGCAGTATCTGCAATAGGACACACGGTGGCGCTCCAAGACCACAAATAACCTCGTCTTACTAAAGAAAGAAGCTTTCTGAGAAACCGCTTTGTGATGTGTGAATTCAACTCACTAAGTTGCAGCTGTATTTCGTGGGGCCGTGGCCTAGCCCTATTTGTGTGGAATCTGAGAACAGATATTCCCGATCCCTTTGAAAACAATGGGGCCAATGGAAACATCTTCCAATAAAAATGAGAAAGAAGCTTTCTGAGAAACTTCTTTCTGATCTGTGAGTTCATCTCACAGAGTTACAACCTCTGCCTCAAGAAGCAGTTTGCTAACACTCTTTTCGTGGAATCTGCAAAGTGATATTTGGGAGCCTATTGGGGCCCATGGTGATAAGGGAAATATCCTCACATAATAACTAAAGAGAAGCTTTCTGAGAAACTGCATTGCCATGTGTGAATGCAACTCACAGAGTTACACGTTTCTCTTCTGTGATCTGTTTGTTAGCACAGTTTTCTGGAAATCTGCAATTAGATACTTCATAGCGCAATGAACATTACAGTGACAAAGGAAATATCCACAGATGAAAACAAGAAAGAAGCTTTCTTAGAAACTTCTTGGTGATGTGTGAATTCATCTCACAGAGTTACACTTATGTTTCGTGGAGCAGTCCATTAACACTGTCTTTGAGGAATCTGAGAAGGGCTTCTTTGGATCACATTGAGGCCTACGCTGATAAAGGAAATTTCATCCGTTCAAAACGTGAAAGAAGCTTTCTGAGAAACTTCTTTCTGATCTGTGAGTTCATCTCACAGAGTTACAACCTCTGCCTCAAGAAGCAGTTTGCTAACACTCTTTTCGTGGAATCTGCAAAGTGATATTTGGGAGCCTATTGGGGCCCATGGTGATAAGGGAAATATCCTCACATAATAACTAAAGAGAAGCTTTCTGAGAAACTGCATTGCCATGTGTGAATGCAACTCACAGAGTTACACGTTTCTCTTCTGTGATCTGTTTGTTAGCACAGTTTTCTGGAAATCTGCAATTAGATACTTCATAGCGCAATGAACATTACAGTGACAAAGGAAATATCCACAGATGAAAACAAGAAAGAAGCTTTCTTAGAAACTTCTTGGTGATGTGTGAATTCATCTCACAGAGTTACACTTATGTTTCGTGGAGCAGTCCATTAACACTGTCTTTGAGGAATCTGAGAAGGGCTTCTTTGGATCACATTGAGGCCTACGCTGATAAAGGAAATTTCATCCGTTCAAAACGTGAAAGAAGCTTTCTGAGAAACTTCTTTCTGATCTGTGAGTTCATCTCACAGAGTTACAACCTCTGCCTCAAGAAGCAGTTTGCTAACACTCTTTTCGTGGAATCTGCAAAGTGATATTTGCGAGCCTATTGGGGCCCATGGTGATAAGGGAAATATCCTCACATAATAACTAAAGAGAAGCTTTCTGAGAAACTGCATTGCCATGTGTGAATGCAACTCACAGAGTTACACGTTTCTCTTCTGTGATCTGTTTGTTAGCACAGTTTTCTGGAAATCTGCAATTAGATACTTCATAGCGCAATGAACATTACAGTGACAAAGGAAATATCCACAGATGAAAACAAGAAAGAAGCTTTCTTAGAAACTTCTTGGTGATGTGTGAATTCATCTCACAGAGTTACACTTATGTTTCGTGGAGCAGTCCATTAACACTGTCTTTGAGGAATCTGAGAAGGGCTTCTTTGGATCACATTGAGGCCTACGCTGATAAAGGAAATTTCATCCGTTCAAAACGTGAAAGAAGCTTTCTGAGAAACTTCTTTCTGATCTGTGAGTTCATCTCACAGAGTTACAACCTCTGCCTCAAGAAGCAGTTTGCTAACACTCTTTTCGTGGAATCTGCAAAGTGATATTTGGGAGCCTATTGGGGCCCATGGTGATAAGGGAAATATCCTCACATAATAACTAAAGAGAAGCTTTCTGAGAAACTGCATTGCCATGTGTGAATGCAACTCACAGAGTTACACGTTTCTCTTCTGTGATCTGTTTGTTAGCACAGTTTTCTGGAAATCTGCAATTAGATACTTCATAGCGCAATGAACATTACAGTGACAAAGGAAATATTCACAGATGAAAACAAGAAAGAAGCTTTCTTAGAAACTTCTTGGTGATGTGTGAATTCATCTCACAGAGTTACACTTATGTTTCGTGGAGCAGTCCATTAACACTGTCTTTGAGGAATCTGAGAAGGGCTTCTTTGGATCACATTGAGGCCTACGCTGATAAAGGAAATTTCATCCGTTCAAAACGTGAAAGAAGCTTTCTGAGAAACTTCTTTCTGATCTGTGAGTTCATCTCACAGAGTTACAACCTCTGCCTCAAGAAGCAGTTTGCTAACACTCTTTTCGTGGAATCTGCAAAGTGATATTTGGGAGCCTATTGGGGCCCATGGTGATAAAGGAAATATCCTCACATAATAACTAAAGAGAAGCTTTCTGAGAAACTGCATTGCCATGTGTGAATGCAACTCACAGTGTTACGCCAGTGTTTTTTGGAGCCGTTTCTTAGGACTGTTTCCGTGGATTCCGAGAAGTGATATTTCAGATAGCATTGAAGAATAGAAGGAGAAAGGAAATATCCTTCAAGAGAAAGAGGAACCAAACTTTCTGAGAAACTGCTTTGTGATATGTGAATTCATTTCACAGTGTTCTATCACCCTTTCTCGGAGGAGTTTCCTAGCACTCATTTTGAGGAATCTCAGATGTGATGTCTTGGATATCATTAAATCGCATGCTGAATAAGGAACTATCCTCAGAGAAACCTGCAGAGAAGCCTTCTCAAAAACTTCTTTGTTGTGGGTGAATTCACCCCACAGATGTCCATCATTGTTTCCACTGAGAAACTTCCTAGCAGAATTTTCGCAGTATCTGCAATAGGACACACGGTGGCGCTCCAAGACCACAAATAACCTCGTCTTACTAAAGAAAGAAGCTTTCTGAGAAACCGCTTTGTGATGTGTGAATTCAACTCACTAAGTTGCAGCTGTATTTCGTGGGGCCGTGGCCTAGCCCTATTTGTGTGGAATCTGAGAACAGATATTCCCGATCCCTTTGAAAACAATGGGGCCAATGGAAACATCTTCCAATAAAAATGAGAAAGAAGCTTTCTGAGAAACTTCTTTCTGATCTGTGAGTTCATCTCACAGAGTTACAACCTCTGCCTCAAGAAGCAGTTTGCTAACACTCTTTTCGTGGAATCTCCAAAGTGATATTTGGGAGCCTATTGGGGCCCATGGTGATAAGGGAAATATCCTCACATAATAACTAAAGAGAAGCTTTCTGAGAAACTGCATTGCCATGTGTGAATGCAACTCACAGAGTTACACGTTTCTCTTCTGTGATCTGTTTGTTAGCACAGTTTTCTGGAAATCTGCAATTAGATACTTCATAGCGCAATGAACATTACAGTGACAAAGGAAATATCCACAGATGAAAACAAGAAAGAAGCTTTCTTAGAAACTTCTTGGTGATGTGTGAATTCATCTCACAGAGTTACACTTATGTTTCGTGGAGCAGTCCATTAACACTGTCTTTGAGGAATCTGAGAAGGGCTTCTTTGGATCACATTGAGGCCTACGCTGATAAAGGAAATTTCATCCGTTCAAAACGTGAAAGAAGCTTTCTGAGAAACTTCTTTCTGATCTGTGAGTTCATCTCACAGAGTTACAACCTCTGCCTCAAGAAGCAGTTTGCTAACACTCTTTTCGTGGAATCTGCAAAGTGATATTTGGGAGCCTATTGGGGCCCATGGTGATAAGGGAAATATCCTCACATAATAACTAAAGAGAAGCTTTCTGAGAAACTGCATTGCCATGTGTGAATGCAACTCACAGAGTTACACGTTTCTCTTCTGTGATCTGTTTGTTAGCACAGTTTTCTGGAAATCTGCAATTAGATACTTCATAGCGCAATGAACATTACAGTGACAAAGGAAATATCCACAGATGAAAACAAGAAAGAAGCTTTCTTAGAAACTTCTTGGTGATGTGTGAATTCATCTCACAGAGTTACACTTATGTTTCGTGGAGCAGTCCATTAACACTGTCTTTGAGGAATCTGAGAAGGGCTTCTTTGGATCACATTGAGGCCTACGCTGATAAAGGAAATTTCATCCGTTCAAAACGTGAAAGAAGCTTTCTGAGAAACTTCTTTCTGATCTGTGAGTTCATCTCACAGAGTTACAACCTCTGCCTCAAGAAGCAGTTTGCTAACACTCTTTTCGTGGAATCTGCAAAGTGATATTTGCGAGCCTATTGGGGCCCATGGTGATAAGGGAAATATCCTCACATAATAACTAAAGAGAAGCTTTCTGAGAAACTGCATTGCCATGTGTGAATGCAACTCACAGAGTTACACGTTTCTCTTCTGTGATCTGTTTGTTAGCACAGTTTTCTGGAAATCTGCAATTAGATACTTCATAGCGCAATGAACATTACAGTGACAAAGGAAATATCCACAGATGAAAACAAGAAAGAAGCTTTCTTAGAAACTTCTTGGTGATGTGTGAATTCATCTCACAGAGTTACACTTATGTTTCGT
The DNA here is from genome assembly GCF_007565055.1 of Rhinopithecus roxellana. NCBI lineage: Eukaryota > Metazoa > Chordata > Mammalia > Primates > Cercopithecidae > Rhinopithecus > Rhinopithecus roxellana. Next base: position 29,205 of record NW_022141782.1, on the reverse strand, counting down.
GGAGCAGTCCATTAACACTGTCTTTGAGGAATCTGAGAAGGGCTTCTTTGGATCACATTGAGGCCTACGCTGATAAAGGAAATTTCATCCGTTCAAAACGTGAAAGAAGCTTTCTGAGAAACTTCTTTCTGATCTGTGAGTTCATCTCACAGAGTTACAACCTCTGCCTCAAGAAGCAGTTTGCTAACACTCTTTTCGTGGAATCTGCAAAGTGATATTTGGGAGCCTATTGGGGCCCATGGTGATAAGGGAAATATCCTCACATAATAACTAAAGAGAAGCTTTCTGAGAAACTGCATTGCCATGTGTGAATGCAACTCACAGAGTTACACGTTTCTCTTCTGTGATCTGTTTGTTAGCACAGTTTTCTGGAAATCTGCAATTAGATACTTCATAGCGCAATGAACATTACAGTGACAAAGGAAATATTCACAGATGAAAACAAGAAAGAAGCTTTCTTAGAAACTTCTTGGTGATGTGTGAATTCATCTCACAGAGTTACACTTATGTTTCGTGGAGCAGTCCATTAACACTGTCTTTGAGGAATCTGAGAAGGGCTTCTTTGGATCACATTGAGGCCTACGCTGATAAAGGAAATTTCATCCGTTCAAAACGTGAAAGAAGCTTTCTGAGAAACTTCTTTCTGATCTGTGAGTTCATCTCACAGAGTTACAACCTCTGCCTCAAGAAGCAGTTTGCTAACACTCTTTTCGTGGAATCTGCAAAGTGATATTTGGGAGCCTATTGGGGCCCATGGTGATAAAGGAAATATCCTCACATAATAACTAAAGAGAAGCTTTCTGAGAAACTGCATTGCCATGTGTGAATGCAACTCACAGTGTTACGCCAGTGTTTTTTGGAGCCGTTTCTTAGGACTGTTTCCGTGGATTCCGAGAAGTGATATTTCAGATAGCATTGAAGAATAGAAGGAGAAAGGAAATATCCTTCAAGAGAAAGAGGAACCAAACTTTCTGAGAAACTGCTTTGTGATATGTGAATTCATTTCACAGTGTTCTATCACCCTTTCTCGGAGGAGTTTCCTAGCACTCATTTTGAGGAATCTCAGATGTGATGTCTTGGATATCATTAAATCGCATGCTGAATAAGGAACTATCCTCAGAGAAACCTGCAGAGAAGCCTTCTCAAAAACTTCTTTGTTGTGGGTGAATTCACCCCACAGATGTCCATCATTGTTTCCACTGAGAAACTTCCTAGCAGAATTTTCGCAGTATCTGCAATAGGACACACGGTGGCGCTCCAAGACCACAAATAACCTCGTCTTACTAAAGAAAGAAGCTTTCTGAGAAACCGCTTTGTGATGTGTGAATTCAACTCACTAAGTTGCAGCTGTATTTCGTGGGGCCGTGGCCTAGCCCTATTTGTGTGGAATCTGAGAACAGATATTCCCGATCCCTTTGAAAACAATGGGGCCAATGGAAACATCTTCCAATAAAAATGAGAAAGAAGCTTTCTGAGAAACTTCTTTCTGATCTGTGAGTTCATCTCACAGAGTTACAACCTCTGCCTCAAGAAGCAGTTTGCTAACACTCTTTTCGTGGAATCTGCAAAGTGATATTTGGGAGCCTATTGGGGCCCATGGTGATAAGGGAAATATCCTCACATAATAACTAAAGAGAAGCTTTCTGAGAAACTGCATTGCCATGTGTGAATGCAACTCACAGAGTTACACGTTTCTCTTCTGTGATCTGTTTGTTAGCACAGTTTTCTGGAAATCTGCAATTAGATACTTCATAGCGCAAATGAACATTACAGTGACAAAGGAATATCCACAGATGAAAACAAGAAAGAAGCTTTCTTAGAAACTTCTTGGTGATGTGTGAATTCATCTCACAGAGTTACACTTATGTTTCGTGGAGCAGTCCATTAACACTGTCTTTGAGGAATCTGAGAAGGGCTTCTTTGGATCACATTGAGGCCTACGCTGATAAAGGAAATTTCATCCGTTCAAAACGTGAAAGAAGCTTTCTGAGAAACTTCTTTCTGATCTGTGAGTTCATCTCACAGAGTTACAACCTCTGCCTCAAGAAGCAGTTTGCTAACACTCTTTTCGTGGAATCTGCAAAGTGATATTTGGGAGCCTATTGGGGCCCATGGTGATAAGGGAAATATCCTCACATAATAACTAAAGAGAAGCTTTCTGAGAAACTGCATTGCCATGTGTGAATGCAACTCACAGAGTTACACGTTTCTCTTCTGTGATCTGTTTGTTAGCACAGTTTTCTGGAAATCTGCAATTAGATACTTCATAGCGCAATGAACATTACAGTGACAAAGGAATATCCACAGATGAAAACAAGAAAGAAGCTTTCTTAGAAACTTCTTGGTGATGTGTGAATTCATCTCACAGAGTTACACTTATGTTTCGTGGAGCAGTCCATTAACACTGTCTTTGAGGAATCTGAGAAGGGCTTCTTTGGATCACATTGAGGCCTACGCTGATAAAGGAAATTTCATCCGTTCAAAACGTGAAAGAAGCTTTCTGAGAAACTTCTTTCTGATCTGTGAGTTCATCTCACAGAGTTACAACCTCTGCCTCAAGAAGCAGTTTGCTAACACTCTTTTCGTGGAATCTGCAAAGTGATATTTGGGAGCCTATTGGGGCCCATGGTGATAAGGGAAATATCCTCACATAATAACTAAAGAGAAGCTTTCTGAGAAACTGCATTGCCATGTGTGAATGCAACTCACAGAGTTACACGTTTCTCTTCTGTGATCTGTTTGTTAGCACAGTTTTCTGGAAATCTGCAATTAGATACTTCATAGCGCAATGAACATTACAGTGACAAAGGAAATATCCACAGATGAAAACAAGAAAGAAGCTTTCTTAGAAACTTCTTGGTGATGTGTGAATTCATCTCACAGAGTTACACTTATGTTTCGTGGAGCAGTCCATTAACACTGTCTTTGAGGAATCTGAGAAGGGCTTCTTTGGATCACATTGAGGCCTACGCTGATAAAGGAAATTTCATCCGTTCAAAACGTGAAAGAAGCTTTCTGAGAAACTTCTTTCTGATCTGTGAGTTCATCTCACAGAGTTACAACCTCTGCCTCAAGAAGCAGTTTGCTAACACTCTTTTCGTGGAATCTGCAAAGTGATATTTGGGAGCCTATTGGGGCCCATGGTGATAAGGGAAATATCCTCACATAATAACTAAAGAGAAGCTTTCTGAGAAACTGCATTGCCATGTGTGAATGCAACTCACAGAGTTACACGTTTCTCTTCTGTGATCTGTTTGTTAGCACAGTTTTCTGGAAATCTGCAATTAGATACTTCATAGCGCAATGAACATTACAGTGACAAAGGAATATCCACAGATGAAAACAAGAAAGAAGCTTTCTTAGAAACTTCTTGGTGATGTGTGAATTCATCTCACAGAGTTACACTTATGTTTCGTGGAGCAGTCCATTAACACTGTCTTTGAGGAATCTGAGAAGGGCTTCTTTGGATCACATTGAGGCCTACGCTGATAAAGGAAATTTCATCCGTTCAAAACGTGAAAGAAGCTTTCTGAGAAACTTCTTTCTGATCTGTGAGTTCATCTCACAGAGTTACAACCTCTGCCTCAAGAAGCAGTTTGCTAACACTCTTTTCGTGGAATCTGCAAAGTGATATTTGGGAGCCTATTGGGGCCCATGGTGATAAGGGAAATATCCTCACATAATAACTAAAGAGAAGCTTTCTGAGAAACTGCATTGCCATGTGTGAATGCAACTCACAGAGTTACACGTTTCTCTTCTGTGATCTGTTTGTTAGCACAGTTTTCTGGAAATCTGCAATTAGATACTTCATAGCGCAATGAACATTACAGTGACAAAGGAATATCCACAGATGAAAACAAGAAAGAAGCTTTCTTAGAAACTTCTTGGTGATGTGTGAATTCATCTCACAGAGTTACACTTATGTTTCGTGGAGCAGTCCATTAACACTGTCTTTGAGGAATCTGAGAAGGGCTTCTTTGGATCACATTGAGGCCTACGCTGATAAAGGAAATTTCATCCGTTCAAAACGTGAAAGAAGCTTTCTGAGAAACTTCTTTCTGATCTGTGAGTTCATCTCACAGAGTTACAACCTCTGCCTCAAGAAGCAGTTTGCTAACACTCTTTTCGTGGAATCTGCAAAGTGATATTTGGGAGCCTATTGGGGCCCATGGTGATAAGGGAAATATCCTCACATAATAACTAAAGAGAAGCTTTCTGAGAAACTGCATTGCCATGTGTGAATGCAACTCACAGAGTTACACGTTTCTCTTCTGTGATCTGTTTGTTAGCACAGTTTTCTGGAAATCTGCAATTAGATACTTCATAGCGCAATGAACATTACAGTGACAAAGGAAATATCCACAGATGAAAACAAGAAAGAAGCTTTCTTAGAAACTTCTTGGTGATGTGTGAATTCATCTCACAGAGTTACACTTATGTTTCGTGGAGCAGTCCATTAACACTGTCTTTGAGGAATCTGAGAAGGGCTTCTTTGGATCACATTGAGGCCTACGCTGATAAAGGAAATTTCATCCGTTCAAAACGTGAAAGAAGCTTTCTGAGAAACTTCTTTCTGATCTGTGAGTTCATCTCACAGAGTTACAACCTCTGCCTCAAGAAGCAGTTTGCTAACACTCTTTTCGTGGAATCTGCAAAGTGATATTTGGGAGCCTATTGGGGCCCATGGTGATAAGGGAAATATCCTCACATAATAACTAAAGAGAAGCTTTCTGAGAAACTGCATTGCCATGTGTGAATGCAACTCACAGAGTTACACGTTTCTCTTCTGTGATCTGTTTGTTAGCACAGTTTTCTGGAAATCTGCAATTAGATACTTCATAGCGCAATGAACATTACAGTGACAAAGGAATATCCACAGATGAAAACAAGAAAGAAGCTTTCTTAGAAACTTCTTGGTGATGTGTGAATTCATCTCACAGAGTTACACTTATGTTTCGTGGAGCAGTCCATTAACACTGTCTTTGAGGAATCTGAGAAGGGCTTCTTTGGATCACATTGAGGCCTACGCTGATAAAGGAAATTTCATCCGTTCAAAACGTGAAAGAAGCTTTCTGAGAAACTTCTTTCTGATCTGTGAGTTCATCTCACAGAGTTACAACCTCTGCCTCAAGAAGCAGTTTGCTAACACTCTTTTCGTGGAATCTGCAAAGTGATATTTGGGAGCCTATTGGGGCCCATGGTGATAAGGGAAATATCCTCACATAATAACTAAAGAGAAGCTTTCTGAGAAACTGCATTGCCATGTGTGAATGCAACTCACAGAGTTACACGTTTCTCTTCTGTGATCTGTTTGTTAGCACAGTTTTCTGGAAATCTGCAATTAGATACTTCATAGCGCAATGAACATTACAGTGACAAAGGAATATCCACAGATGAAAACAAGAAAGAAGCTTTCTTAGAAACTTCTTGGTGATGTGTGAATTCATCTCACAGAGTTACACTTATGTTTCGTGGAGCAGTCCATTAACACTGTCTTTGAGGAATCTGAGAAGGGCTTCTTTGGATCACATTGAGGCCTACGCTGATAAAGGAAATTTCATCCGTTCAAAACGTGAAAGAAGCTTTCTGAGAAACTTCTTTCTGATCTGTGAGTTCATCTCACAGAGTTACAACCTCTGCCTCAAGAAGCAGTTTGCTAACACTCTTTTCGTGGAATCTGCAAAGTGATATTTGGGAGCCTATTGGGGCCCATGGTGATAAGGGAAATATCCTCACATAATAACTAAAGAGAAGCTTTCTGAGAAACTGCATTGCCATGTGTGAATGCAACTCACAGAGTTACACGTTTCTCTTCTGTGATCTGTTTGTTAGCACAGTTTTCTGGAAATCTGCAATTAGATACTTCATAGCGCAATGAACATTACAGTGACAAAGGAAATATCCACAGATGAAAACAAGAAAGAAGCTTTCTTAGAAACTTCTTGGTGATGTGTGAATTCATCTCACAGAGTTACACTTATGTTTCGTGGAGCAGTCCATTAACACTGTCTTTGAGGAATCTGAGAAGGGCTTCTTTGGATCACATTGAGGCCTACGCTGATAAAGGAAATTTCATCCGTTCAAAACGTGAAAGAAGCTTTCTGAGAAACTTCTTTCTGATCTGTGAGTTCATCTCACAGAGTTACAACCTCTGCCTCAAGAAGCAGTTTGCTAACACTCTTTTCGTGGAATCTGCAAAGTGATATTTGGGAGCCTATTGGGGCCCATGGTGATAAAGGAAATATCCTCACATAATAACTAAAGAGAAGCTTTCTGAGAAACTGCATTGCCATGTGTGAATGCAACTCACAGTGTTACGCCAGTGTTTTTTGGAGCCGTTTCTTAGGACTGTTTCCGTGGATTCCGAGAAGTGATATTTCAGATAGCTTTGAAGAATAGAAGGAGAAAGGAAATATCCTTCAAGAGAAAGAGGAACCAAACTTTCTGAGAAACTGCTTTGTGATATGTGAATTCATTTCACAGTGTTCTATCACCCTTTCTCGGAGGAGTTTCCTAGCACTCATTTTGAGGAATCTCAGATGTGATGTCTTGGATATCATTAAATCGCATGCTGAATAAGGAACTATCCTCAGAGAAACCTGCAGAGAAGCCTTCTCAAAAACTTCTTTGTTGTGGGTGAATTCACCCCACAGATGTCCATCATTGTTTCCACTGAGAAACTTCCTAGCAGAATTTTCGCAGTATCTGCAATAGGACACACGGTGGCGCTCCAAGACCACAAATAACCTCGTCTTACTAAAGAAAGAAGCTTTCTGAGAAACCGCTTTGTGATGTGTGAATTCAACTCACTAAGTTGCAGCTGTATTTCGTGGGGCCGTGGCCTAGCCCTATTTGTGTGGAATCTGAGAACAGATATTCCCGATCCCTTTGAAAACAATGGGGCCAATGGAAACATCTTCCAATAAAAATGAGAAAGAAGCTTTCTGAGAAACTTCTTTCTGATCTGTGAGTTCATCTCACAGAGTTACAACCTCTGCCTCAAGAAGCAGTTGCTAACACTCTTTTCGTGGAATCTGCAAAGTGATATTTGGGAGCCTATTGGGGCCCATGGTGATAAGGGAAATATCCTCACATAATAACTAAAGAGAAGCTTTCTGAGAAACTGCATTGCCATGTGTGAATGCAACTCACAGAGTTACACGTTTCTCTTCTGTGATCTGTTTGTTAGCACAGTTTTCTGGAAATCTGCAATTAGATACTTCATAGCGCAATGAACATTACAGTGACAAAGGAATATCCACAGATGAAAACAAGAAAGAAGCTTTCTTAGAAACTTCTTGGTGATGTGTGAATTCATCTCACAGAGTTACACTTATGTTTCGTGGAGCAGTCCATTAACACTGTCTTTGAGGAATCTGAGAAGGGCTTCTTTGGATCACATTGAGGCCTACGCTGATAAAGGAAATTTCATCCGTTCAAAACGTGAAAGAAGCTTTCTGAGAAACTTCTTTCTGATCTGTGAGTTCATCTCACAGAGTTACAACCTCTGCCTCAAGAAGCAGTTTGCTAACACTCTTTTCGTGGAATCTGCAAAGTGATATTTGGGAGCCTATTGGGGCCCATGGTGATAAGGGAAATATCCTCACATAATAACTAAAGAGAAGCTTTCTGAGAAACTGCATTGCCATGTGTGAATGCAACTCACAGAGTTACACGTTTCTCTTCTGTGATCTGTTTGTTAGCACAGTTTTCTGGAAATCTGCAATTAGATACTTCATAGCGCAATGAACATTACAGTGACAAAGGAAATATCCACAGATGAAAACAAGAAAGAAGCTTTCTTAGAAACTTCTTGGTGATGTGTGAATTCATCTCACAGAGTTACACTTATGTTTCGTGGAGCAGTCCATTAACACTGTCTTTGAGGAATCTGAGAAGGGCTTCTTTGGATCACATTGAGGCCTACGCTGATAAAGGAAATTTCATCCGTTCAAAACGTGAAAGAAGCTTTCTGAGAAACTTCTTTCTGATCTGTGAGTTCATCTCACAGAGTTACAACCTCTGCCTCAAGAAGCAGTTTGCTAACACTCTTTTCGTGGAATCTGCAAAGTGATATTTGGGAGCCTATTGGGGCCCATGGTGATAAGGGAAATATCCTCACATAATAACTAAAGAGAAGCTTTCTGAGAAACTGCATTGCCATGTGTGAATGCAACTCACAGAGTTACACGTTTCTCTTCTGTGATCTGTTTGTTAGCACCGTTTTCTGGAAATCTGCAATTAGATACTTCATAGCGCAATGAACATACAGTGACAAAGGAAATATCCACAGATGAAAACAAGAAAGAAGCTTTCTTAGAAACTTCTTGGTGATGTGTGAATTCATCTCACAGAGTTACACTTATGTTTCGTGGAGCAGTCCATTAACACTGTCTTTGAGGAATCTGAGAAGGGCTTCTTTGGATCACATTGAGGCCTACGCTGATAAAGGAAATTTCATCCGTTCAAAACGTGAAAGAAGCTTTCTGAGAAACTTCTTTCTGATCTGTGAGTTCATCTCACAGAGTTACAACCTCTGCCTCAAGAAGCAGTTTGCTAACACTCTTTTCGTGGAATCTGCAAAGTGATATTTGGGAGCCTATTGGGGCCCATGGTGATAAGGGAAATATCCTCACATAATAACTAAAGAGAAGCTTTCTGAGAAACTGCATTGCCATGTGTGAATGCAACTCACAGAGTTACACGTTTCTCTTCTGTGATCTGTTTGTTAGCACAGTTTTCTGGAAATCTGCAATTAGATACTTCATAGCGCAATGAACATTACAGTGACAAAGGAAATATCCACAGATGAAAACAAGAAAGAAGCTTTCTTAGAAACTTCTTGGTGATGTGTGAATTCATCTCACAGAGTTACACTTATGTTTCGTGGAGCAGTCCATTAACACTGTCTTTGAGGAATCTGAGAAGGGCTTCTTTGGATCACATTGAGGCCTACGCTGATAAAGGAAATTTCATCCGTTCAAAACGTGAAAGAAGCTTTCTGAGAAACTTCTTTCTGATCTGTGAGTTCATCTCACAGAGTTACAACCTCTGCCTCAAGAAGCAGTTTGCTAACACTCTTTTCGTGGAATCTGCAAAGTGATATTTGGGAGCCTATTGGGGCCCATGGTGATAAGGGAAATATCCTCACATAATAACTAAAGAGAAGCTTTCTGAGAAACTGCATTGCCATGTGTGAATGCAACTCACAGAGTTACACGTTTCTCTTCTGTGATCTGTTTGTTAGCACAGTTTTCTGGAAATCTGCAATTAGATACTTCATAGCGCAATGAACATTACAGTGACAAAGGAAATATCCACAGATGAAAACAAGAAAGAAGCTTTCTTAGAAACTTCTTGGTGATGTGTGAATTCATCTCACAGAGTTACACTTATGTTTCGTGGAGCAGTCCATTAACACTGTCTTTGAGGAATCTGAGAAGGGCTTCTTTGGATCACATTGAGGCCTACGCTGATAAAGGAAATTTCATCCGTTCAAAACGTGAAAGAAGCTTTCTGAGAAACTTCTTTCTGATCTGTGAGTTCATCTCACAGAGTTACAACCTCTGCCTCAAGAAGCAGTTTGCTAACACTCTTTTCGTGGAATCTGCAAAGTGATATTTGGGAGCCTATTGGGGCCCATGGTGATAAGGGAAATATCCTCACATAATAACTAAAGAGAAGCTTTCTGAGAAACTGCATTGCCATGTGTGAATGCAACTCACAGAGTTACACGTTTCTCTTCTGTGATCTGTTTGTTAGCACAGTTTTCTGGAAATCTGCAATTAGATACTTCATAGCGCAATAGAACATTACAGTGACAAAGGAATATCCACAGATGAAAACAAGAAAGAAGCTTTCTTAGAAACTTCTTGGTGATGTGTGAATTCATCTCACAGAGTTACACTTATGTTTCGTGGAGCAGTCCATTAACACTGTCTTTGAGGAATCTGAGAAGGGCTTCTTTGGATCACATTGAGGCCTACGCTGATAAAGGAAATTTCATCCGTTCAAAACGTGAAAGAAGCTTTCTGAGAACTTCTTTCTGATCTGTGAGTTCATCTCACAGAGTTACAACCTCTGCCTCAAGAAGCAGTTTGCTAACACTCTTTTCGTGGAATCTGCAAAGTGATATTTGGGAGCCTATTGGGGCCCATGGTGATAAGGGAAATATCCTCACATAATAACTAAAGAGAAGCTTTCTGAGAAACTGCATTGCCATGTGTGAATGCAACTCACAGAGTTACACGTTTCTCTTCTGTGATCTGTTTGTTAGCACAGTTTTCTGGAAATCTGCAATTAGATACTTCATAGCGCAATGAACATTACAGTGACAAAGGAATATCCACAGATGAAAACAAGAAAGAAGCTTTCTTAGAAACTTCTTGGTGATGTGTGAATTCATCTCACAGAGTTACACTTATGTTTCGTGGAGCAGTCCATTAACACTGTCTTTGAGGAATCTGAGAAGGGCTTCTTTGGATCACATTGAGGCCTACGCTGATAAAGGAAATTTCAATCGTTCAAAACGTGAAAGAAGCTTTCTGAGAAACTTCTTTCTGATCTGTGAGTTCATCTCACAGAGTTACAACCTCTGCCTCAAGAAGCAGTTTGCTAACACTCTTTTCGTGGAATCTGCAAAGTGATATTTGGGAGCCTATTGGGGCCCATGGTGATAAGGGAAATATCCTCACATAATAACTAAAGAGAAGCTTTCTGAGAAACTGCATTGCCATGTGTGAATGCAACTCACAGAGTTACACGTTTCTCTTCTGTGATCTGTTTGTTAGCACAGTTTTCTGGAAATCTGCAATTAGATACTTCATAGCGCAATGAACATTACAGTGACAAAGGAAATATCCACAGATGAAAACAAGAAAGAAGCTTTCTTAGAAACTTCTTGGTGATGTGTGAATTCATCTCACAGAGTTACACTTATGTTTCGTGGAGCAGTCCATTAACACTGTCTTTGAGGAATCTGAGAAGGGCTTCTTTGGATCACATTGAGGCCTACGCTGATAAAGGAAATTTCATCCGTTCAAAACGTGAAAGAAGCTTTCTGAGAAACTTCTTTCTGATCTGTGAGTTCATCTCACAGAGTTACAACCTCTGCCTCAAGAAGCAGTTTGCTAACACTCTTTTCGTGGAATCTGCAAAGTGATATTTGGGAGCCTATTGGGGCCCATGGTGATAAGGGAAATATCCTCACATAATAACTAAAGAGAAGCTTTCTGAGAAACTGCATTGCCATGTGTGAATGCAACTCACAGAGTTACACGTTTCTCTTCTGTGATCTGTTTGTTAGCACAGTTTTCTGGAAATCTGCAATTAGATACTTCATAGCGCAATGAACATTACAGTGACAAAGGAAATATCCACAGATGAAAACAAGAAAGAAGCTTTCTTAGAAACTTCTTGGTGATGTGTGAATTCATCTCACAGAGTTACACTTATGTTTCGTGGAGCAGTCCATTAACACTGTCTTTGAGGAATCTGAGAAGGGCTTCTTTGGATCACATTGAGGCCTACGCTGATAAAGGAAATTTCATCCGTTCAAAACGTTGAAAGAAGCTTTCTGAGAAACTTCTTTCTGATCTGTGAGTTCATCTCACAGAGTTACAACCTCTGCCTCAAGAAGCAGTTTGCTAACACTCTTTTCGTGGAATCTGCAAAGTGATATTTGGGAGCCTATTGGGGCCCATGGTGATAAGGGAAATATCCTCACATAATAACTAAAGAGAAGCTTTCTGAGAAACTGCATTGCCATGTGTGAATGCAACTCACAGAGTTACACGTTTCTCTTCTGTGATCTGTTTGTTAGCACAGTTTTCTGGAAATCTGCAATTAGATACTTCATAGCGCAATGAACATTACAGTGACAAGGAAATATCCACAGATGAAAACAAGAAAGAAGCTTTCTTAGAAACTTCTTGGTGATGTGTGAATTCATCTCACAGAGTTACACTTATGTTTCGTGGAGCAGTCCATTAACACTGTCTTTGAGGAATCTGAGAAGGGCTTCTTTGGATCACATTGAGGCCTACGCTGATAAAGGAAATTTCATCCGTTCAAAACGTGAAAGAAGCTTTCTGAGAAACTTCTTTCTGATCTGTGAGTTCATCTCACAGAGTTACAACCTCTGCCTCAAGAAGCAGTTTGCTAACACTCTTTTCGTGGAATCTGCAAAGTGATATTTGGGAGCCTATTGGGGCCCATGGTGATAAGGGAAATATCCTCACATAATAACTAAAGAGAAGCTTTCTGAGAAACTGCATTGCCATGTGTGAATGCAACTCACAGAGTTACACGTTTCTCTTCTGTGATCTGTTTGTTAGCACAGTTTTCTGGAAATCTGCAATTAGATACTTCATAGCGCAATGAACATTACAGTGACAAAGGAAATATCCACAGATGAAAACAAGAAAGAAGCTTTCTTAGAAACTTCTTGGTGATGTGTGAATTCATCTCACAGAGTTACACTTATGTTTCGTGGAGCAGTCCATTAACACTGTCTTTGAGGAATCTGAGAAGGGCTTCTTTGGATCACATTGAGGCCTACGCTGATAAAGGAAATTTCATCCGTTCAAAACGTGAAAGAAGCTTTCTGAGAAACTTCTTTCTGATCTGTGAGTTCATCTCACAGAGTTACAACCTCTGCCTCAAGAAGCAGTTTGCTAACACTCTTTTCGTGGAATCTGCAAAGTGATATTTGGGAGCCTATTGGGGCCCATGGTGATAAGGAAATATCCTCACATAATAACTAAAGAGAAGCTTTCTGAGAAACTGCATTGCCATGTGTGAATGCAACTCACAGAGTTACACGTTTCTCTTCTGTGATCTGTTTGTTAGCACAGTTTTCTGGAAATCTGCAATTAGATACTTCATAGCGCAATGAACATTACAGTGACAAAGGAAATATCCACAGATGAAAACAAGAAAGAAGCTTTCTTAGAAACTTCTTGGTGATGTGTGAATTCATCTCACAGAGTTACACTTATGTTTCGTGGAGCAGTCCATTAACACTGTCTTTGAGGAATCTGAGAAGGGCTTCTTTGGATCACATTGAGGCCTACGCTGATAAAGGAAATTTCATCCGTTCAAAACGTGAAAGAAGCTTTCTGAGAAACTTCTTTCTGATCTGTGAGTTCATCTCACAGAGTTACAACCTCTGCCTCAAGAAGCAGTTTGCTAACACTCTTTTCGTGGAATCTGCAAAGTGATATTTGGGAGCCTATGGGGGCCCATGGTGATAAGGGAAATATCCTCACATAATAACTAAAGAGAAGCTTTCTGAGAAACTGCATTGCCATGTGTGAATGCAACTCACAGAGTTACACGTTTCTCTTCTGTGATCTGTTTGTTAGCACAGTTTTCTGGAAATCTGCAATTAGATACTTCATAGCGCAATGAACATTACAGTGACAAAGAAATATCCACAGATGAAAACAAGAAAGAAGCTTTCTTAGAAACTTCTTGGTGATGTGTGAATTCATCTCACAGAGTTACACTTATGTTTCGTGGAGCAGTCCATTAACACTGTCTTTGAGGAATCTGAGAAGGGCTTCTTTGGATCACATTGAGGCCTACGCTGATAAAGGAAATTTCATCCGTTCAAAACGTGAAAGAAGCTTTCTGAGAAACTTCTTTCTGATCTGTGAGTTCATCTCACAGAGTTACAACCTCTGCCTCAAGAAGCAGTTTGCTAACACTCTTTTCGTGGAATCTGCAAAGTGATATTTGGGAGCCTATTGGGGCCCATGGTGATAAGGGAAATATCCTCACATAATAACTAAAGAGAAGCTTTCTGAGAAACTGCATTGCCATGTGTGAATGCAACTCACAGAGTTACACGTTTCTCTTCTGTGATCTGTTTGTTAGCACAGTTTCTCTGGAAATCTGCAATTAGATACTTCATAGCGCAATGAACATTACAGTGACAAAGGAAATATCCACAGATTGAAAACAAGAAAGAAGCTTTCTTAGAAACTTCTTGGTGATGTGTGAATTCATCTCACAGAGTTACACTTATGTTTCGTGGAGCAGTCCATTAACACTGTCTTTGAGGAATCTGAGAAGGGCTTCTTTGGATCACATTGAGGCCTACGCTGATAAAGGAAATTTCATCCGTTCAAAACGTGAAAGAAGCTTTCTGAGAAACTTCTTTCTGATCTGTGAGTTCATCTCACAGAGTTACAACCCTCTGCCTCAAGAAGCAGTTTGCTAACACTCTTTTCGTGGAATCTGCAAAGTGATATTGGGAGCCTATTGGGGCCCATGGTGATAAGGGAAATATCCTCACATAATAACTAAAGAGAAGCTTTCTGAGAAACTGCATTGCCATGTGTGAATGCAACTCACAGAGTTACACGTTTCTCTTCTGTGATCTGTTTGTTAGCACAGTTTCTGGAAATCTGCAATTTAGATACTTCATAGCGCAAAGAACATTACAGTGACAAAGGAAATATCCACAGATGAAAACAAGAAAGAAGCTTTCTTAGAAACTTCTTGGTGATGTGTGAATTCATCTCACAGAGGTTACACTTATGTTTCGTGGAGCAGTCCATTAACACTGTCTTTGAGGAATCTGAGAAGGGCTTCTTTGGATCACATTGAGGCCTACGCTTGATAAAGGAAATTTCATCCGTTCAAAACGTGAAAGAAGCTTTCTGAGAAACTTCTTTCTGATCTGTGAGTTCATCTCACAGAGTTACAACCTCTGCCTCAAGAAGCAGTTTGCTAACACTCTTTTCGTGGAATCTGCAAAGTGATATTTGGGAGCCTATTGGGGCCCATGGTGATAAGGGAAATATCCTCACATAATAACTAAAGAGAAGCTTTCTGAGAAACTGCATTGCCATGTGTGAATGCAACTCACAGAGTTACACGTTTCTCTTCTGTGATCTGTTTGTTAGCACAGTTTTTCTGGAAATCTGCAATTAGATACTTCATAGCGCAATGAACATTACAGTGACAAAGGAAATATCCACAGATGAAAACAAGAAAGAAGCTTTCTTAGAACTTCTTGGTGATGTGTGAATTCATCTCACAGAGTTACACTTATGTTTCGTGGAGCAGTCCATAACACTGTCTTTGAGGAATCTGAGAAGGGCTTCTTTGGATCACATTGAGGCCTACGCTGATAAAGGAAATTTCATCCGTTCAAAACGTGAAAGAAGCTTTCTGAGAAACTTCTTTCTGATCTGTGAGTTCATCTCACAGAGTTACAACCTCTGCCTCAAGAAGCAGTTTGCTAACACTCTTTTCGTGGAATCTGCAAAGTGATATTTGGGAGCCTATTGGGCCATGGTGATAAGGGAAATATCCTCACATAATAACTAAAGAGAAGCTTTCTGAGAAACTGCATTGCCATGTGTGAATGCAACTCACAGAGTTACACGTTTCTCTTCCTGTGATCTGTTTGTTAGCACAGTTTTCTGGAAATCTGCATTAGATACTTCATAGCGCAATGAACATTACAGTGACAAAGGAAATATCCACAGATGAAAACAAGAAAGAAGCTTTCTTAGAAACTTCTTGGTGATGTGTGAATTCATCTCACAGAGTTACACTTATGTTTCGTGGAGCAGTCCATTAACACTGTCTTTGAGGAATCTGAGAAGGGCTTCCTTTGGATCACATTGAGGCCTACGCTGATAAAGGAAATTTCATCCGTTCAAAACGTGAAAGAAGCTTTCTGAGAAACTTCTTTCTGATCTGTGAGTTCATCTCACAGAGTTACAACCTCTGCCTCAAGAAGCAGTTTGCTAACACTCTTTTCGTGGAATCTGCAAAGTGATATTTGGGAGCCTATTGGGGCCCATGGTGATAAGGAAATATCCTCACATAATAACTAAAGAGAAGCTTTCTGAGAAACTGCATTGCCATGTGTGAATGCAACTCACAGAGTTACACGTTTCTCTTCTGTGATCTGTTTGTTAGCACAGTTTTCTGGAAATCTGCAATTAGATACTTCATAGCGCAATGAACATTACAGTGACAAAGGAAATATCCACAGATGAAAACAAGAAAGAAGCTTTCTTAGAAACTTCTTGGTGATGTGTGAATTCATCTCACAGAGTTACACTTATGTTTCGTGGAGCAGTCCATTAACACTGTCTTTGAGGAATCTGAGAAGGGCTTCTTTGGATCACATTGAGGCCTACGCTGATAAAGGAAATTTCATCCGTTCAAAACGTGAAAGAAGCTTTCTGAGAAACTTCTTTCTGATCTGTGAGTTCATCTCACAGAGTTACAACCTCTGCCTCAAGAAGCAGTTTGCTAACACTCTTTTCGTGGAATCTGCAAAGTGATATTTGGGAGCCTATTGGGGCCCATGGTGATAAGGAAATATCCTCACATAATAACTAAAGAGAAGCTTTCTGAGAAACTGCATTGCCATGTGTGAATGCAACTCACAGAGTTACACGTTTCTCTTCTGTGATCAGTTTGTTAGCACAGTTTTCTGGAAATCTGCAATTAGATACTTCATAGCGCAAGAACATTACAGTGACAAAGGAAATATCCACAGATGAAAACAAGAAAGAAGCTTTCTTAGAAACTTCTTGGTGATGTGTGAATTCATCTCACAGAGTTACACTTATGTTTCGTGGAGCAGTCCATTAACACTGTCTTTGAGGAATCTGAGAAGGGCTTCTTTGGATCACATTGAGGCCTACGCTGATAAAGGAAATTTCATCCGTTCAAAACGTGAAAGAAGCTTTCTGAGAAACTTCTTTCTGATCTGTGAGTTCATCTCACAGAGTTACAACCTCTGCCTCAAGAAGCAGTTTGCTAACACTCTTTTCGTGGAATCTGCAAAGTGATATTTGGGAGCCTATTGGGGCCCATGGTGATAAGGAAATATCCTCACATAATAACTAAAGAGAAGCTTTCTGAGAAACTGCATTGCCATGTGTGAATGCAACTCACAGAGTTACACGTTTTCTGTGATCGTTTGTTAGCACAGTTTTCTGGAAATCTGCAATTAGATACTTCATAGCGCAATGAACATTACAGTGACAAAGGAAATATCCACAGATGAAAACAAGAAAGAAGCTTTCTTAGAAACTTCTTGGTGATGTGTGAATTCATCTCACAGAGTTACACTTATGTTTCGTGGAGCAGTCCATTAACACTGTCTTTGAGGAATCTGAGAAGGGCTTCTTTGGATCACATTGAGGCCTACGCTGATAAAGGAAATTTCATCCGTTCAAAACGTGAAAGAAGCTTTCTGAGAAACTTCTTTCTGATCTGTGAGTTCATCTCACAGAGTTACAACCTCTGCCTCAAGAAGCAGTTTGCTAACACTCTTTTCGTGGAATCTGCAAAGTGATATTTGGGAGCCTATTGGGGCCCATGGTGATAAGGAAATATCCTCACATAATAACTAAAGAGAAGCTTTCTGAGAAACTGCATTGCCAGTGTGAATGCAACTCACAGAGTTACACGTTTCTCTTCTGTGATCTGTTTGTTAGCACAGTTTTCTGGAAATCTGCAATTAGATACTTCATAGCGCAATGAACATTACAGTGACAAAGGAAATATCCACAGATGAAAACAAGAAAGAAGCTTTCTTAGAAACTTCTTGGTGATGTGTGAATTCATCTCACAGAGTTACACTTATGTTTCGTGGAGCAGTCCATTAACACTGTCTTTGAGGAATCTGAGAAGGGCTTCTTTGGATCACATTGAGGCCTACGCTGATAAAGGAAATTTCATCCGTTCAAAACGTGAAAGAAGCTTTCTGAGAAACTTCTTTCTGATCTGTGAGTTCATCTCACAGAGTTACAACCTCTGCCTCAAGAAGCAGTTTGCTAACACTCTTTTCGTGGAATCTGCAAAGTGATATTTGGGAGCCTATTGGGGCCCATGGTGATAAGGGAAATATCCTCACATAATAACTAAAGAGAAGCTTTCTGAGAAACTGCATTGCCATGTGTGAATGCAACTCACAGAGTTACACGTTTCTCTTCAGTGATCTGTTTGTTAGCACAGTTTTCTGGAAATCTGCAATTAGATACTTCATAGCGCAATGAACATTACAGTGACAAAGGAAATATCCACAGATGAAAACAAGAAAGAAGCTTTCTTAGAAACTTCTTGGTGATGTGTGAATTCATCTCACAGAGTTACACTTATGTTTCGTGGAGCAGTCCATTAACACTGTCTTTGAGGAATCTGAGAAGGGCTTCTTTGGATCACATTGAGGCCTACGCTGATAAAGGAAATTTCATCCGTTCAAAACGTGAAAGAAGCTTTCTGAGAAACTTCTTTCTGATCTGTGAGTTCATCTCACAGAGTTACAACCTCTGCCTCAAGAAGCAGTTTGCTAACACTCTTTTCGTGGAATCTGCAAAGTGATATTTGGGAGCCTATTGGGGCCCATGGTGATAAGGGAAATATCCTCACATAATAACTAAAGAGAAGCTTTCTGAGAAACTGCATTGCCATGTGTGAATGCAACTCACAGAGTTACACGTTTCTCTTCTGTGATTGTTTGTTAGCACAGTTTTCTGGAAATCTGCAATTAGATACTTCATAGCGCAATGAACATTACAGTGACAAAGGAATATCCACAGATGAAAACAAGAAAGAAGCTTTCTTAGAAACTTCTTGGTGATGTGTGAATTCATCTCACAGAGTTACACTTATGTTTCGTGGAGCAGTCCATTAACACTGTCTTTGAGGAATCTGAGAAGGGCTTCTTTGGATCACATTGAGGCCTACGCTGATAAAGGAAATTTCATCCGTTCAAAACGTGAAAGAAGCTTTCTGAGAAACTTCTTTCTGATCTGTGAGTTCATCTCACAGAGTTACAACCTCTGCCTCAAGAAGCAGTTTGCTAACACTCTTTTCGTGGAATCTGCAAAGTGATATTTGGGAGCCTATTGGGGCCCATGGTGATAAGGGAAATATCCTCACATAATAACTAAAGAGAAGCTTTCTGAGAAACTGCATTGCCATGTGTGAATGCAACTCACAGAGTTACACGTTTCTCTTCTGTGATCTGTTTGTTAGCACAGTTTTCTGGAAATCTGCAATTAGATACTTCATAGCGCAATGAACATTACAGTGACAAAGGAAATATCCACAGATGAAAACTAGAAAGAAGCTTTCTTAGAAACTTCTTGGTGATGTGTGAATTCATCTCACAGAGTTACACTTAGTTTCGTGGAGCAGTCCATTAACACTGTCTTTGAGGAATCTGAGAAGGGCTTCTTTGGATCACATTGAGGCCTACGCTGATAAAGGAAATTTCATCCGTTCAAAACGTGAAAGAAGCTTTCTGAGAAACTTCTTTCTGATCTGTGAGTTCATCTCACAGAGTTACAACCTCTGCCTCAAGAAGCAGTTTGCTAACACTCTTTTCGTGGAATCTGCAAAGTGATATTTGGGAGCCTATTGGGGCCCATGGTGATAAGGGAAATATCCTCACATAATAACTAAAGAGAAGCTTTCTGAGAAACTGCATTGCCAAGTGTGAATGCAACTCACAGAGTTACACGTTTCTCTTCTGTGATCTGTTTGTTAGCACAGTTTTCTGGAAATCTGCAATTAGATACTTCATAGCGCAATGAACATTACAGTGACAAAGGAAATATCCACAGATGAAAACTAGAAAGAAGCTTTCTTAGAAACTTCTTGGTGATGTGTGAATTCATCTCACAGAGTTACACTTATGTTTCGTGGAGCAGTCCATTAACACTGTCTTTGAGGAATCTGAGAAGGGCTTCTTTGGATCACATTGAGGCCTACGCTGATAAAGGAAATTTCATCCGTTCAAAACGTGAAAGAAGCTTTCTGAGAAACTTCTTTCTGATCTGTGAGTTCATCTCACAGAGTTACAACCTCTGCCTCAAGAAGCAGTTTGCTAACACTCTTTTCGTGGAATCTGCAAAGTGATATTTGGGAGCCTATTGGGGCCCATGGTGATAAGGGAAATATCCTCACATAATAACTAAAGAGAAGCTTTCTGAGAAACTGCATTGCCATGTGTGAATGCAACTCACAGAGTTACACGTTTCTCTTCTGTGATCTGTTTGTTAGCACAGTTTTCTGGAAATCTGCAATTAGATACTTCATAGCGCAAGGAACATTACAGTGACAAAGGAAATATCCACAGATGAAAACAAGAAAGAAGCTTTCTTAGAAACTTCTTGGTGATGTGTGAATTCATCTCACAGAGTTACACTTATGTTTCGTGGAGCAGTCCATTAACACTGTCTTTGAGGAATCTGAGAAGGGCTTCTTTGGATCACATTGAGGCCTACGCTGATAAAGGAAATTTCATCCGTTCAAAACGTGAAAGAAGCTTTCTGAGAAACTTCTTTCTGATCTGTGAGTTCATCTCACAGAGTTACAACCTCTGCCTCAAGAAGCAGTTTGCTAACACTCTTTTCGTGGAATCTGCAAAGTGATATTTGGGAGCCTATTGGGGCCCATGGTGATAAGGGAAATATCCTCACATAATAACTAAAGAGAAGCTTTCTGAGAAACTGCATTGCCATGTGTGAATGCAACTCACAGAGTTACACGTTTCTCTTCTGTGATCTGTTTGTTAGCACAGTTTTCTGGAAATCTGCAATTAGATTTCATAGCGCAATGAACATTACAGTGACAAAGGAAATATCCACAGATGAAAACAAGAAAGAAGCTTTCTTAGAAACTTCTTGGTGATGTGTGAATTCATCTCACAGAGTTACACTTATGTTTCGTGGAGCAGTCCATTAACACTGTCTTTGAGGAATCTGAGAAGGGCTTCTTTGGATCACATTGAGGCCTACGCTGATAAAGGAAATTTCATCCGTTCAAAACGTGAAAGAAGCTTTCTGAGAAACTTCTTTCTGATCTGTGAGTTCATCTCACAGAGTTACAACCTCTGCCTCAAGAAGCAGTTTGCTAACACTCTTTTCGTGGAATCTGCAAAGTGATATTTGGGAGCCTATTGGGGCCCATGGTGATAAGGAAATATCCTCACATAATAACTAAAGAGAAGCTTTCTGAGAAACTGCATTGCCATGTGTGAATGCAACTCACAGAGTTACACGTTTCTCTTCTGTGATCTGTTTGTTAGCACAGTTTTCTGGAAATCTGCAATTAGATACTTCATAGCGAATGAACATTACAGTGACAAAGGAAATATCCACAAGAAAACAAGAAAGAAGCTTTCTTAGAAACTTCTTGGTGATGTGTGAATTCATCTCACAGAGTTACACTTATGTTTCGTGGAGCAGTCCATTAACACTGTCTTTGAGGAATCTGAGAAGGGCTTTTTGGATCACATTGAGGCCTACGCTGATAAAGGAAATTTCATCCGTTCAAAACGTGAAAGAAGCTTTCTGAGAAACTTCTTTCTGATCTGTGAGTTCATCTCACAGAGTTACAACCTCTGCCTCAAGAAGCAGTTTGCTAACACTCTTTTCGTGGAATCTGCAAAGTGATATTTGGGAGCCTATTGGGGCCCATGGTGATAAGGAAATATCCTCACATAATAACTAAAGAGAAGCTTTCTGAGAAACTGCATTGCCATGTGTGAATGCAACTCACAGAGTTACACGTTTCTCTTCTGTGATCTGTTTGTTAGCACAGTTTTCTGGAAATCTGCAATTAGATACTTCATAGCGCAATGAACATTACAGTGACAAAGGAAATATCCACAGATGAAAACAAGAAAGAAGCTTTCTTAGAAACTTCTTGGTGATGTGTGAATTCATCTCACAGAGTTACACTTATGTTTCGTGGAGCAGTCCATTAACACTGTCTTTGAGGAATCTGAGAAGGGCTTCTTTGGATCACATTGAGGCCTACGCTGATAAAGGAAATTTCATCCGTTCAAAACGTGAAAGAAGCTTTCTGAGAAACTTCTTTCTGATCTGTGAGTTCATCTCACAGAGTTACAACCTCTGCCTCAAGAAGCAGTTTGCTAACACTCTTTCGTGGAATCTGCAAAGTGATATTTGGGAGCCTATTGGGGCCCATGGTATAAGGGAAATATCCTCACATAATAACTAAAGAGAAGCTTTCTGAGAAACTGCATTGCCATGTGTGAATGCAAACCACAGAGTTACACGTTTCTCTTCTGTGATCTGTTTGTTAGCACAGTTTTCTGGAAATCTGCATTAGATACTTCATAGCGCAATGAACATTACAGTGACAAAGGAAATATCCACGATGAAAACAAGAAGAAGCTTTTTAGAAACTTCTTGGTGATGTGTGAATCATCTCACAGAGTTACACTTATGTTTCGTGGAGCAGTCCATTAACACTGTCTTTGAGGAATCTGAGAAGGGCTTCTTGGATCACATTGAGGCCTACGCTGTAAAAGGAAATTTCATCCGTTCAAAACGTGAAAGAAGCTTTCTGAGAAACTTCTTTCTGATCTGTGAGTTCATCTCACAGAGTTACAACCTCTGCCTCAAGAAGCAGTTTGCTACACTCTTTTCGTGGAATCTGCAAGTGATATTTGGGAGCCTATTGGGGCCCATGGTGATAAGGGAAATTCCTCACATAATAACTAAAGAGAAGCTTTCTTGAGAAACTGCTTGCCATGTGTGAATGCAACTCACAGAGTTACACGTTTCTCTTCTGTGATCTGTTGTTAGCACAGTTTTCTGGAAATCTGCAATAGATACTTCATAGCGCAATGAACATTACAGTGACAAAGGAAATATCCACAGATGAAAAACAAGAAAGAAGCTTTCTTAGAAACTTCTGGTGATGTGTGAATTCATCTCACAGAGTTACACTTATGTTTCGTGGAGCAGTCCATTAACACTGTCTTTGAGGAATCTGAGAAGGGCTTCTTTGGATCACATTGAGGCCTACGCTGATAAAGGAAATTTCATCCGTTCAAAACGTGAAAGAAGCTTTGGAGAAACTTCTTTCTGATCTGTGAGTTCATCTCACAGAGTTACAACCTCTGCCTCAAGAAGCAGTTTGCTAACACTCTTTTCGTGGAATCTGCAAAGTGATATTTGGGAGCCTATTGGGGCCCATGGTGATAAGGGAAAAATCCTCACTAATAAACTAAAGAGAAGCTTTTGAGAAACTGCATTGCCATGTGTGAATGCAACTCACAGAGTTACACGTTTCTCTTCTGTGATCTGTTTGTTAGCACAGTTTCTGGAAATCTGCAATTAGATACTTCATAGCGCAATGAACATTACAGTGACAAAGGAATATCCACGATGAAAACAAGAAAGAAGCTTTCTTAGATTCTTGGTGATGTGTGAATTCATCTCACAGAGTTACACTTATGTTTCGTGGAGCAGTCCTTAACACTGTCTTTGAGGAATCTGAGAAGGGCTTCTTTGGATCACATTGAGGCCTACGCTGATAAAGAAATTTCATCCGTTCAAAACGTGAAAGAAGCTTTCTGAGAAACTTCTTTTGATCTGTGAGTTCATCTCACAGGTTACACCTCTGCCTCAAGAAGCAGTTTGCTAACACTCTTTTCGTGGATCTGCAAAGTGATATTTGGGGCCTATTGGGGCCATGGTGATAAGGGAAATATCCTCACTAATAACTAAAGAGAAGCTTTCTGAGAAACTGCATTGCCATGTGTGAATGCAACTCACAGAGTTACACGTTTCTCTTCTGTGATCTTTTGTTAGCACGTTTCTGGAAATCTGCAATTAGATACTTCATAGCGCAATGAAACTTACAGTGACAAAGGAAATATCCACAGATGGAAACAAGAAAGAAGCTTTCTAGAAACTTCTTGGTGATGTGTGAATTCATCTCACAGAGTTACACTTATGTTTCGTGGAGCAGTCCATTAACACTGTCTTTGAGGAATCTGAGAAGGGCTTCTTTGGTCACATTGAGGCCTACGCTGATAAAGGAAATTTCATCGTTCAAAACGTGAAAGAAGCTTTCTGAGAAACTTCTTTCTGATCTGTGAGTTCATCTCACAGGTTACAACCTCTGCCTCAAGAAGCAGTTTGCTAACACTCTTTTCGTGGAATCTGCAAAGTGATATTTGGGAGCCTTTGGGGCCCATGGTGATAAGGGAAATATCCTCACATAATAACTAAAGAGAAGCTTTCTGAGAAACTGCATTGCCATGTGTGAATGCAACTCACAGAGTTACACGTTTCTCTTCTGTGATCTGTTTGTTAGCACAGTTTTCTGGAAATCTGCATTGATACTTCATCGCGCAATGAACATTACAGTGACAAAGGGAATATCCACAGATGAAACAAGAAAGAAGCTTCTTAGAAACTTCTTGGTGATGGTGAATTCATCTCACAGAGTTACACTTATGTTTCGTGAGCAGTTCATTACACTGTCTTTGAGGAATCTGGAAGGGCTTCTTTGGATCACATTAGGCCTACGCTGATAAAGGGAAATTTCATCCGTTCAAAACGTGAAAGAAGCTTTCTGAGAAACTTCTTTCTGATCTGTGAGTTCATCTCACAGAGTTACCCTCTGCCTCAAGAAGCAGTTTGCTAACACTCTTTTCGTGGAATCTGCAAAGTGATATTTGGGAGCCTATTGGGGCCCATGGTGATAGGGAAATATCCTCACATAAAACTAAAGAGAAGCTTCTGAGAAACTCATTGCCATGTGTGAATGCAACTCACAGAGTTACCGTTTCTTCTGTGATCTGTTTGTTGCACAGTTTTCTGGAAATCTGCTATTAGATACTTCATAGCGCAATAAGAACATTACAGTGACAAAGGAGATACCCACGATAGAAAACAAGAAAGAAGCTTTCTTAGAAACTTCTTGGTGATGTGTGAATTCATCTCACAGAGTTACACTTATGTTTCGTGGAGCAGTCCATTAACACTGTCTTGAGGAATCTGAGAAGGGCTTCTTTGGATCACATTGAGCCTACGCTGATAAAGGAAATTTCATCGTTCAAAACTGTGAAAGAGCTTTCTGAGAAACTTCTTTCTGATCTGTGAGTTCATCTCACAGAGTTACAACCTCTGCCTCAAGAAGCAGTTTGCTAACACTCTTTTCGTGGAATCTGCAAAGTGATATTTGGGAGCCTATTGGGGCCCATGGTGATAAGGGAAATATCCTCACATAATAACTAAAGAGAAGCTTTCTGAGAAACTGCATTGCCATGTGTGAATGCAACTCACAGAGTTACAACGTTCTCTTCTGTGATCGTTTGTTAGCACAGTTTTCTGGAAATCTGCAATTAGATACTTCATAGCGCAAGAACAATTACAGTGCAAAGGAAATATCCACAGATGAAAACAAGAAAGAAGCTTTTTAGAAACTTCTTGGTGATGTGTGAATTCATCTCACAGAGTTACACTTATGTTTCGTGGAGCAGTCCATTAACACTGTCTTTGAGGAATTGAGAAGGGCTTCTTTGGATCACATTGAGGCTACGCTGATAAAGGAAATTTCATCCGTTCAAAACGTGAAAGAAGCTTTCTGAGAAACTTCTTTCTGATCTGTGAGTTCATCTCACAGAGTTAAACCTCTGCCTCAAGAAGCAGTTTGCTAACCTCTTTTCGTGGAATCTGCAAAGTGATTTTGGGAGCCTATTGGGGCCCTGGTGATAAGGGAAATATCCTCACATAATAACTAAGAGAAGCTTTCTGAGAAAACTGCATTGCCATGTGTTGAATGCAACTCACAGAGTTACACGTTTCTCTTCTGTGATCCTTTGTTAGCACAGTTTCTGGAAATCTGCAATTAGATACTTCATAGCGCAATGAACATTACAGTGACAAAGGAAATATCCACAGATGAAACAAGAAAGAAGCTTTCTTAGAAACTTCTTGGTGATGTGTGAATTCATCTCACAGAGTTACACTTATGTTTCGTGGAGCAGTCCATTAACACTGTCTTTGAGATCTGAGAAGGGTTCTTTGGATCACATTGAGGCCTACGCTGATAAAGGAAATTTCATCCGTTCAAAACGTGAAAGAAGCTTCTGAGAACTTCTTTCTGATCTGTGAGTTCATCTCACAGAGTTACAACCTCTGCCTCAAGAAGCAGTTTGCTAACACTCTTTTCGTGGAATCTGCAAAGTGATTTGGGAGCCTATTGGGGCCCATGGTGATAAGGGAAATATCCTCACATAATACTAAAGAGAAGCTTTCTGAGAAACTGCATTGCCTGTGTGAATGCAACTCACAGAGTTACACGTTTCTCTTCTGTGATCTGTTGTTAGCACAGTTTTCTGGAAATCTGCAATTAGTACTTCATAGCGCAATGAACATTACAGTGACAAAGGAAATATCCACAGATGAAAACAAGAAAGAAGCTTTCTTAGAAACTTCTGGTTGTGTGTGAATTCATCTCACAGAGTTACACTTATGTTTCGTGGAGCAGTCCATTAACCCTGTCTTTGAGGAATCTGAGAAGGCTTCTTTGGATCACATTGAGGCCTACGCTGATAAGGAAATTTCATCCGTTCAAAACGTGAAGAAGCTTTCTGAGAAACTTCTTTCTGATCTGTGAGTTCATCTCACAGGAGTTACAACCTCTGCCTCAAGAAGCAGTTTGCTAACACTCTTTTCGTGGAATCTGCAAGTGATATTTGGGAGCCTATTGGGGCCCATGGTGATAAGGGAAATATCCTCACATAATAAACTAAGAGAAAGCTTTCTGAGAAACTGCATTTCCATGTGTGAATGCAACTCACAGAGTTACACGTTTCTCTTCTGTGATCTGTTTGTTAGCACAGTTTTCTGGAAATCTGCAATTAGATACTTCATAGCGCAATGAACATTACAGTGACAAAGGAAATTCCACAGATGAAAACAGAAAGAAGCTTTCTTAGAAACTTCTTGGTGATGTGTTGAATTCATCTCACAGAGTTACACTTATGTTTCGTGGAGCAGTCCATTAACACTGTCTTTGAGGAATCTGAGAAGGGCTTCTTTGGATCACATTGAGGCCTACGCTGATAAAGGAAATTTCATCCGTTCAAACGTGAAAGAAGCTTCTGAGAAACTTCTTTCTGATCTGTGAGTTCATCCACCGAGTTACAACCTCTCTGCCTCAAGAGCAGTTTGCTAACACTCTTTTCGTGGAATCTGCAAAGTGATATTTGGGAGCCTATTGGGGCCCATGGTGATAAGGGAAATATCCTCACATAATACTAAAGAGAAGCTTTCTGAGAAACTGCATTGCCATGTGTGAATGCAACTCACAGAGTTACACGTTTCTCTTCTGTGATCTGTTTGTTAGCACAGTTTCTGGAAATCTGCAATTAGATACTTCATAGCGCAATGAACATTACAGTGACAAAGGAAATATCCACAGATGAAAACAAGAAAGAAGCTTCTTAGAAACTTCTTGGTGATGTGTGAATTCATCTCACAGAGTTACACTTATGTTCGTGGAGCAGTCCATTAACACTGTCTTTGAGGAATCTGAGAAGGGCTTCTTTGGATCACATTGAGGCCTACGCTGATAAAGGAAATTTCATCCGTTCAAAACGTGAAAGAAGCTTTCTGAGAACTTCTTTCTGATCTGTGAGTTCATCTCACAGAGTTACAACCTCTGCCTCAAGAAGCAGTTTGCTAACACTCTTTTCGTGGAATCTGCAAAGTGATATTTGGGAGCCTATTGGGCCCATGGTGATAAGGGAAATTCCTCACATAATAACTAAAGAGAAGCTTTCTGAGAAACTGCATTGCCATGTGTGAATGCAACTCACAGAGTACACGTTTCTCTTCTGTGATCTGTTTGTTAGCACATTTTCTGGAAATCTGCAATTAGATACTTCATAGCGCAATGAACATTACAGTGACAAGGAAATATCCACAGATGAAAACAAGAAAGAAGCTTTCTTAGAAACTTCTGGTGATGTGTGAATTCATCTCACAGAAGTTACACTTATGTTTCGTGGAGCAGTCCATTAACACTGTCTTTGAGGAATCTGAGAAGGGCTTCTTTGGATCACATTGAGGCCTACGCTGATAAAGGAAAATTTCATCCGTTCAAAACGTGAAAGAAGCTTTCTGAGAAACTCTTTCTGATCTGTGAGTTCATCTCACAGAGTTACAACCTCTGCCTCAAGAAGCAGTTTGCTAACCACTCTTTTCGTGGAATCTGCAAAGTGATATTTGGGAGCCTATTGGGGCCCATGGTGATAAGGAAATATCCTCACATAATAACTAAAGAGAAGCTTTTGAGAAACTGCATTGCCATGTGTGAATGCAACTCACAGAGTTACACGTTTCTCTTCTGTGATCTGTTTGTTAGCACAGTTTCTGGAAATCTGCAATTAGATCTTCATAGCGCAATGGACATTACAGTGACAAGGAAATATCCACAGATGAAAACAAGAAAGAAGCTTCTTAGAAACTTCTTGGTGATGTGTGAATTCATCTCACAGAGTTACACTTATGTTTGTGGAGCAGTCCATTACACTGTCTTTGAGGAATCTGAGAAGGGCTTCTTTGGATCACATTGAGGCCTACGCTGATAAAGGAAATTTCATCCGTTCAAAACGTGAAAGAAGCTTTCTGAGAAACTTCTTTCTGATCTGTGGTTCATCTCACAGAGTTACAACCTCTGCCTCAAGAAGCAGTTTGCTAACACTCTTTTCGTGGAATCTGCAAGTGATATTTGGGAGCCTTTGGGGCCCATGGTGATAAGGGAAATATCCTCACATAATAACTAAAGAGAAGCTTTCTGAGAAACTGCATTGCCATGTGTGAAATGCAACTCACAGAGTTACACGTTTCTTTCTGTGATTGTTTGTTAGCACAGTTTCTGGAAATCTGCAATTAGATACTTCATAGCGCAAATGAACATTACAGTGACAAAGGAAATATCCACAGATGAAAACAAGAAAGAAGCTTTCTTAGAAATTCTTGGTGATGTTGTGAATTCATCTCACAGAGTTACACTTATGTTTCGTGGAGCAGTCCATTAACACTGTCTTTGAGGAATCTGAGAAGGGCTTCTTTGGATCACATTGAGGCCTACGCTGATAAAGGAAATTTCATCCGTTCAAAACGTGAAAGAAGCTTTCTAGAAATTCTTTCTGATCTGTGAGTTCATCTCACAGAGTTACAACCTCTGCCTCAAGAAGCAGTTGCTAACACTCTTTTCGTGGAATCTGCAAAGTGATATTTGGGAGCCTATTGGGCCCATGGTGATAAGGGAAATATCCTCCATAATAACTAAAGAGAAGCTTTCTGAGAAACTGCATTGCCATGTGTGAATGCAACTCACAGAGTTACCGTTTCTCTTTGTGATCTGTTTGTTGCACAGTTTTTC